>NC_034412.1:22917020-23138513 GCF_002078875.1 Numida meleagris | reverse complement strand
ATATGTAACCGGGCTCAATGAATATGTATACGTTTGGCTTTTAAATGTCTAACACTTTTGTCTAGGGGTATGCGAGTTTGGTAGGGCGGTGACCCCCTCGCATCCGGTGTGGGCGCAGCACCGTAATAAACATACCTGCTTTATAACCTAATCTCAGGTTATGGAGTTTGATTCCGCAAGTCAGAACATGAACCAGCAGTGTGCCCAGGTGGCCAAGAAGGCCAAGGGCATCCTGGTATGTGTCAGAAGTAGTGCAGCCAGCAGGAGCAGGATGTGGTCATCCTCTGTTCTCCGCTCTGGTGAGGCTGTATTTCAAGTGTTGTGTTGAGTTTTGGGCCCCTCACTACAAGAATCACATTGAAGTGCTGGAGCATGTCCAGAGGGCAGCAAAGATCTGAAAGGTCTGGTGCACAAGAGTTATGGGGAGCAGCTGAGGAACTGGGATTGTCCACTCTGGAGAAGAGGAGGCTCAGGGGAAGCCTTATTGCAAGTCCCTGAAAGGAGGTTGTGGCAAGGTGGGGTTCGGCCTCTGCTCCCAGGTAACAGCGATAGGATGAGAGGTGATCCTCAAGTTGTGCCAAGGAAAGGTCAGGTTGGATATTAGGAAATATTTCTTCTCAGAAAGAGTGCTGAGGCACTGGCACAGGCTGCCCAGGGAGGTGGGGGAGTCACTGTCCCTGGAGGTGTGGGGCTAGATGATCTTAGTGCTCTTTTCCAGCCTTAATGATTCTATGATTCTATGTACTGCATAGCCCCAAATAAAGATCCATAGTACAATTTGAGTTTTCCCCCAGATCTCCTCTACAAGCTAACCTCCAGCTGCAGTATCACACAGAGCGCCACATGTCCAAAGCTTTAACTCCTTGTGCAACTGCCCAAGAAGGGTGGCCTCAAAGTGTGGCTTTGAGGCTTGGGGATGAGATTGCTTTGGAACACAGCAAAAATGACAAATAGCCTTCACTGCAGCAGTGCATCCTATTCAGTGCCATGAGAGCACTGCACATTTTCTGGCAAATGTGAAAATGCACAACATCTTGCTTCATAGCTTCACTTTTAACTGCTTCATGTCTTTAGTAATGTGTTAGGTAACTACATTATTGTAACTTAATTTGAAGCTGGGCAGCCTTCATAAAGCTTTTTGTCTTGCACTGTGCTAAATTGCTTTGTTTTTCTTTTAAGTAAATGAATGAAGATGAAATTATTAAATTGTAACAAAATAAAATAGATGATTACACCGGAGGAGAGAGCACCACTGGCTGAGTTAATAATAGTTCACGCGCAGCTCTGTCCTACTAAGAACACAATACATAAAGTTGTGCATGTTCTCTACAAAACTAATTTGGCTAAGTGTAAGCACGCAGCCTATTTTTTCCTCTGGTTATAAATCATAAAATCAAATTAGATGTTTAAAAATGTAAAATTGCTTGTAATTGCTTGCTTAAGTCTTAGTGCCACTGATAGAATTGCTGGACTCCTGACATACAGTGCTGAGAAATTCATCCATTCCCATCCTCCATCCATTTTAATCCTCTGCAGAGAAAGAGGAAACCAAGCATGAAATTTGAGAAGGGAGAAGACAAAAATACAGAACAACTGGGATCAGACTCAGTTACTCCTTTCCCGAGGCTTTTACTTTGGTCTTAATATATAATCAGCCCCAAAGTCTTTTCACATTACCTTTGAATTGCCAACCACCTGCTTTCATTCAGCCTCCCCAGCAAAAGTCCTTCAGCTCATCTCTGAGAGTTGTCTTTTCTCACTGAAACTGTGAGAGAAAGTAATTGTCCACTATTTCTTTTAGCAACACACAATAGGGATAAGAATTGGTGTGCGCAGAAATGGTATCCAAAAATGAAAAGCCCTCAAGCATTACATAAGTTATTGAAAACACTGTATAGGTGTAAAATAATGGCTAGACTGTTCTAAGGGAAGGATTTAAATAGTCATCTATGTTTGAATCTTAGAAAAATCACAATATGCAAAGGATATCTCCTTTCCTGTAATCTACGTTTTTCGTCGTGGGCAGGACATTCTGATTTTTACACTACCTGCTAGCGCCGCTTTTCCCACTTCAATACAAAGTTCCTGTCTTTTTTAATTCAGCCTAAGCTTCTGGCAGTCTTTCCAGTAACAACTCTTGCCTGCTCCTTGTCATCCTAATATTGCTGCCCTTTTCTATCAGCAAGGGTTGCAGGAACACACAGGATAAAACAGCTTGTAAATGTGGCTTCTTTCTCTGAAAGGCCTTTCTGCCACCGCAGCCAATTTGTTCTAGAGTCTAATTCACATATAAAAAATTAAGAAAATTAACACATCTCATGATTTTCAAAAAACTAATTCTGTGTTCAAAACTAAAAACAGTATCTCCAAGGAGAGTATGTTGTATCCTACATTCATACAGGCTGAAACTGTGTCCCAGACAAAGCCTGCAGTGGGTTTAGTACTTAACATCCATGCAAAGGAGAAAAAATCCTCTTCAACAAACTCAAAATAGATGGATGAAAACACAGGGAGGGCATTTCAGATGTTAAAGCCTGCGAAGGAAGAGATACTTGCATTGGACACGCATACCTAAGTGTAGCCCAGCACTGTGTTACATCACCCAGAAAGTGCCACTACAAATGAAAGCTTTATGCTACATTCTGTGTGTAAAAAGGATTTTGCTTGGAGTCTTTGTGTTTGGCTCTTTGTGCAAGTGCAGCACTCCTGGAAGAGACTCTTTATTTTGGGAGAGTTTCTGAACCCATTTCTGTTTCTAATGGCAACCTGCTGGCACGCACACAGCAGTTTTGCATGGAGGTGTTGCAGACTGAGGACTGCAAGTATGAGAGAGCAGCTTTCTACTTCAAAACTCTCTTGACAACCAGGGTGCTGTTCAACATCAATAAATGCAAGGTACTACCTCAGGCAGGGGCAACTCAGCAGACAAATGCAGAGGGATCTGTAGGAAAAGATCTGAGGTTTGTATTGGTTTACCAGCCCAACAAAAGTCAGACATGGCACGCTATCATGAAAAAGACAAACCTTGTGACAAAGAGATAAGCAGGACCATCATCAGCATAAGACATGAAATGATCCCTTCACTTTGATCAGCAAGAGCAAGGTTTCTGGTGGAGATTTGTCCAGCTTTAGCCATCACATTTCAGGAATAATGCAGAAAATCTAGGGTGACCAAAATATGACCCAGAGGAAAGATGTAAACAGTTGGGATCACTTACTCTAAAGAGAAGGCTGATCGGAAACATGAGAGCAGAATGCAAATATGAGGTGTCAGAAAATGAAGACAAGTGATCTGCTTGTATGTGGGGATCAGGACTAGACTAAAAGGTCTTAAAATCCACCACAAATGCACATCAGAGATTGGGAAAGACTAATGAAGCTCAGGAAACAGGCTGCCTGAGGATGGTGAGAAACTCTCATGCTGGAGGTATGTAAGGCCAGTTAAACGTTCCTCTGTGAGAATTTTGTAGGTTACCCTTTGCTGGTATGGCAAACGGCCATCATGACCTTCCAGTGGCCCTTGCAGCCTAAATTGTCAGGAGTTCTGTGCTGAGATGGTCGTGCTGTCATTTCTTACCTACTCCTGGCACTCAGGGGACGAAGCAGGTCTTTGCACAGAGGTGAGTGGAAGAGCTTCTGACTGAGGGTTTCCCTTTAGACTGGTTGTGAGGTCAGACTGAAGCTTGCTGCTCTGATTCTGCTACTTCCTTTACCACTTTCTGACTTAAAATTTAAAATGCTTATTTTTGGGGGAAGATGCTGATTACCAGTGCTCTTACCAAGGGACTAAGTTAGATTAGAAGACTTTAAAATTAGGTTGTTCTGGATCTTCAAGTTTACATTTGGGAATATATCCCACACGTGGTTGCTTTCTTTCTGCTTACAAACTACAATTGTGAAGATGCAAATTGCTGTAAAGCACAGAACAATGTAGTTTCAGTGCTGATGCTTCATCCTTCCTGTTGCAAAGTTCTCTTGTTTCTTTTCCATTTTCTTTGCTGCATCTTTCCTTCTTCCCTCCTCTGGGTCAAACCATTTCTGTTGGATACTGGTTTCAGCCACCCCCCTTCTCCTGGGTTCTCTCTCATTCCACAGATTCCCTCCTTGCCTTCCTGCAGTCCTTGCTGCTGGAGCCTGTCTCTTTTGTCCATTCCCATTCATTCACTTCTTCCAGAGACCAACATTTAATGCTGTGTTGCTGTCTCAAGCTCAGTTACTTATGTTATAATTGGATGTTTTATGATATGCAAGATTGATTTACTCCACATGTAATGCAGTCCAGACCTTGACAAACAATGCATTAAAATGTTAATCTTATTGTGCAGCAGATCACCATCAGCAGTTTCATCTAAATACAATCACAGAAGCACAGAATAGCTGAGGCTAGAAATGGCCTAGTCCAATGCCCAACCTCTCTGCAGATGCTCCCAGCAGGTCTGCATGGCATCTCCTGCAGTACAGGAGCTCTGAGAGTACAGCTTTGATTACAGGTCTCTGAATGCTGCTGAAGAGTGTCAGTTATTTTTCATTTAAAAGGATATGCTAAAGCCCTTCCACACATTTGCAGTGACCGAGTCTGTTTGGGCAAAGCTTTACTTTATTCATCTTTGGAGGCCAAAATCAAATAAAGCAGAACTGGGACAAAAATAAACCCTGGCTTCACACACATGACACTGTAAACCAGCGGATGGTTCTGCAGAGCTGAATTAAGCCCTGCATGTCTAATGCACCCTTTGTTTAGTTGCCTTGGGAGCTAATACAAAGACAATCTGTAAATAACATTAATAAAGCAGGGTCATGGTAATGAACTGAGAACAGAGGCTCAGAGAAATATGGGGATGCATAATGAGATCAAACATTCCTCTGATAACTTTTGATTTCATTACACATCACAAAAAGTATAGCAAATTGCAGTAGGTAAAAAGAACTATCTCATCCGTCAACCTGAGATTTAGCTGTGAAAGAATTTGTGGAAGACTTCAGAAGTCTCAATACAAATGCAATCCTAAAATACTTCTTACCAAGAGCCGCGTTTGAAACAATACCATGCGCACTGTGGAGCTAGGAAGATCTTTTTCATATTCGTGTGAATTATAAAAGGAGGTTTGGTTATATATATAGAAAGAACATCGTGTACCTCCACAGCTAACACCTCTTCTACAGTGGGGAAACGCAGCGTGTTGAAAGGACAGCTTGGATCCTGTAGCACTTGTGTAACGATCTCTCAAGGAGCTCTCAAGGAGCACACAGGTGACAGCAGGACTCAGAGTGGCAGACGTGAGCAGCTGTAAGAGACGCAGCTCCAGCTGCACTCGCCACTTGCTTCAGCCATGCGCAGGAATTAGAGAAAGCCATTAAGTCCTTCATTAAATATTTTGTCCTCAACAAAATGAGCGTGGTGCAGATGCAGCTGGCCAGTATTGTGGCACCAAACTGCTGATTCTCACTGCAGTTCAGCAGAAGCTCTCACTGTTGCCTCAGCTTTCTGAATGCACAGTCCACCTGCTGCATCTCTAATTTGTGTTATAACCAGGGGGGACAACAACTAAGGGGAGGAGTGGAGTCCCTTTGTATGGCCTAAAGTGAGAAGTGAATTTCACTCAGGCGGAGATGAGAGAAATAGCAAGTAAGTATTTGGATATTGTCCAATTCCAGCCATTTGTTGCTATCTGGAGCTATTGGTTAGGAGATCTCGGGGAATTGCCACAGATCACCTCGGCCAGGAAGCCATTCCTGGCACCTGCTGGTTAATCACACACAAATAGCTGAGCCTTTACAATGTTGTACAGTTACAGAGCTGTATCTGGGAGAAATCGGTTCATTCTGGAGAACACCTCCTTCAATCATGACATGGACAAAATTAATAGGAATGGCAAAAAGACAACAAAAACATGGTAATAACTTTAGAAAAAGTTTCCTTCAGGCCCAGCAGACTAGAGGCCTAAGCAACATCATTTCTAACCATGTCAAAACTACCCCCTTGATATTTTGGGGGTGAATAACTCACGTTTCTTTTTTCCTTCCCCTACTTTCACTCCTCTGTAGGCCATTTTCTGTAAGACCCTACACCTTTACCAGGATGGAAATAAATTGCCACTACAGCATTTTAGAAGAAGCCTTTGCATCGCCCTGTGATGGTTTCACAGCTAAGAGGACAAGCAAACCCATGTTAGATGCATCAGGCGCAGGCAGGAAACCTGGTGTTAAAAAGTCACTGTGTTCTACAACACTACATGCTGTATCCAGGCAATTAAAAGATTTCTGACATCTGGATCTCCATGGAAATAAGTACACCAAGACAGCAGCTATTCTAAGAATGTAAAATAAAGGACGCAGGAAGGTTACAGATAGGTACTGTGCCTGGAGGACAATTCATACCCTTCACTTCACATCTTCTACTTGTACCCCCTGTGCAAAGTCAGCAGATTACAACAGAGACTGCAGGAAAATGTGCCTGGTTTGGCCAAAGAGAGTCCTGGGACAAGGGATGTATGGGTAGGAAGCAGCTTGTGATCAGTCCCAGCCAGTTTCATTTGGTTCAAGTGAAGGACATTAACACTAGGAAAGATGATAAAAACCAACCAACCAAACCATACGCGCAAGAATTGTGGCTCTGACTGTCTGTGGAGCTACAAGTTATAACTCCTAACCTCTGCACAGTAGCACATGTTTTCTTCTGACAGCTTTGCAGAGATCTTCTTTTCTTGCCTGGCCATATGGACAAGCCAAACGAAGAGCTTGGGTTTTGTAGTATGTCTTGGTAATACAACTCTGTTCTCAAACTGCTTATCTGCAAACCTGGGCCAAATTTAAATATTATATCCAATTAGGAGAACAATTTCGTAAGAAGTTATCCTTGCTTTATACCAAGCAGTTATTTTACAAATGTTGAGGAGCATACTTTCTTTTCTACAGCTTAGGAAGTCAGCGGAAAAACACCTCAATCACAAGCTGAGTCAGTCTTGTGATTGAGAATCTAAAAGCTTTTCATAGAAAATCAGTCACGTTTCCATCTCCAAACATACGTGAGCATCCCACAGAATCAGCAGGACATGATCTAATGCTTCACATTGGATAGAAAGCTCGGCAGCTCCAGGAAGGTTTATTCAGTGGCTGTATGAGTTCTTCTGGTATTTGGAATAGAAAAGGGAACCCCTCTCCTCAGGGCCAGGGAAATGCCACAGCTGTTGACTTGTGGGAACTACACAGGAAAGATTCTGTTGAATAAAGCAAAAGGAATGTGAGCTCATGGACTGTCTAACCTACAGTGCAATGAGACATCCAGACATTTCACTAATGATGCCCTGAAAGCCCAACATGCATGGTGGAAAATCCCTTTGAAAAAGCTTTGTACCCGCACATTGTCCTCTCTCACCCATTCTCACAATTTCTAACCAATTCTCTCCTACCCCAGTACAATTTCTACGTTCAGTATAAAAGCAAAGCTTTCTATACTCACACAATTAAGAACTGTACCTGCTAACAGGTACAATAAGCCAGCTGTACCCACAAAGGCTCAGTGCACACAGATGAATGCATTCCAGTGGCAGTACTGGGCAGCACTGCTGCAGCCTCCCAGCACACCTCAGTGTGGTCAGTGTTTCTCTGGGGCATGGCCTACTGATAGCACCAAACTGAAGCTGACAGGCAGCTCTGAATTCACAGCAAAGAACGATCAGAAAGGTGACTATTTTATTATTTTGAAGTAATCAACATGGAAACAAGAGCAATGATTAAGTCACAAATAGGCATAGCCTAACTGTAACCACTGCATTAATACTTGACATGAATATAACAGAAATCACAATTATGTTAACATTATTAATTCTCTGACAATGAACAAAAGTGTACGGTAAGGTCAGCATTAAACTATTAAGAATGCTACAAAACCAGCCAGCCAGTGTCCTTCAAGAGCAGAGTGCTTGCCATAAGGAAGGCTGGGATGACTGCCTCCTCGTCAGGCAGCTATACTCCTGGGCTGCATATGGATCCTGCCTATTCTTTCCCATTTCTGCATGTAGTTCTGACATTTCCCTTTGTTCCTTTGGGGTATAAAAGTACTAGCTGCTAGAAAAAAAGAAAAAAAAAAAGGGAAAAAAAAGGCTGTGCCAAGGGCCAGCCCTCACCCTCTGCATGGATGCACAGATGCAGCCTGCAAGCTCACACAAGAGGCAAAGCTGGCTCCACTGACAGTGTGTGACATTCATCAGTATCTGTTATTCAAACACTTTTTCCGCCCTCCCCTAACTCCTTACTGCATGGATTTGACATACTCTGGAGCTGTACCGCTTTCAGAATGCTTTCTTTTACATATCACTCTTTATTAGGAATGCTGCAACACAGAATAAAAGAAAATTGCTCTTGTGAAAAGGGGGTTCTTTAAATACACCCCCTTCCATCTCCTGGTCCTCATACCGTACCTTCCTCTTTTTCCAAAACATTTACTAATGCGTGTGCTTAGCCACCTGCCTCTAAATGGGAGTACCATAGTGACAGAAGGCTAACTTGTGTCGGTGGTCCTGGCCCCTCTTGTTTGAGCAACACAGGTTAAACTTCTCAGCTAGAACACTTTCATTGTCATAGAGAGATACACTCAGAAATAAAGACCCCCAGTCTCTGTAGAACCAGACCAGAGGTTTTCAATGCGAACAAAGTGGTAGTCTCCATCTTTCTTCCCATCAGGTCTCCTCCCAGAGTGCCATCTGCCATGTCGCTTTCACTGTAGAGACAAGAGAAAGACATCAGCTTGTCTACTGCAGTTTCTGTAAATTCTTATGGAGAAGAAAAATAACCTTACAGCTCACTCAAGTGGGCTCTCTTTGTGTCCCAAGCCCATTTACTAAAAAAAAAAAAGAAAAAAAAAACAGCCCAGAAAAGCTGGTGTGGGATTATTCCTCCCCAGTAATGTTTTTGAATAATATTGTTACTGGTGTTTCCCATAGATAAGTATGCTTAATAATCCTTCTGTTAATTACAGCAAAGCAAACCTATAGGTGTGGTTTTATGCTGTCAGGCTGAGTTTGGACATTCTCAGAAGACCTGAAGTATGCACCAAGCAAACAACAACAAAGTAGCTGACTATTTGCACTGCTTTTCTGGTCATCAAGCTTCAATGTTCCAGGAGCAACTCAAACTCCTTGCAAAACTCAAGCTATGGTTTCACAATGTGACATCTGCAGCATGGAGAAACTCACACCTCCTGCTCCGTGAGCCCCATAGGTTTACAAGACAGCGCTCTGAGGTTGCTCAGGAAACAGAGGGAATGCGTGAAGTAAGCACTACTCTCACAGTTTTTTGCTCTGACATCACAGCCTACGGACACCCGCTCCCCTCTCTCCCACAAGAAACACACCGGTGTGGTTGTCCTGCTGAGTGGTCCCTCTTCTATCCGATGCTTGCCAGCGTGCGGCAGCTCTGAACTGTCCCGATAATCTCGGCCCTTGGAGCTCTGCATGTCCAGCACTGCCCGGCTCTTCGAGGGCAGTGGCGGCCTGCTGAGCTGTCCCTGGACACCTGGGCTGACTTCTGACCTCAACGGCTTGACTGATTTTTTGAGCAGCGCTGAGTTTTCAGATGACACAGCCACCTTTGGTTTGCCTTGAGTCTTTTCACCCGTATTCTTTTCTTCAGATTGGCTGGAGCAGGTGTAGGAGCGAAAGCGCTGCGTGGGGACCAGGAAGGGTGGCGATGGCTGTTTGCCAGAGCTTTTGCTGCTCTCTGGCTCCTGTGACTTGGTGAGGTGAAAGCTCTGCTCAGGCAGTGGCAGCTGCTCTTTTCGCGAGGCCTTGGGGTAGTCCTGCTCTTTCTTTGGTGCCATCTTGCCCTTACAGCCCGTATAACCATACAGGGGGTTCTCAAACATCTCCGGCTTTTGCTGTCCCTCTTCCTGAGGCAAAGGCTCTGCTGTGCTCTTCCCTGGTTCAGGTGGCCTACAGTCATCAAAACATTGTAAAAAGGAGATTTGTAAAGTGCAAGCAAGAGGCACTGATTGACAGAGAAAATAAATAGGAGATGAACATGATAAAATTACCCTGCACAAAAGAGTAATGGGATAAAAATTAACCTAGAGGGGAGAGAACAGAATTGTGTATCCTTTTTTTTTGTTGTTTCTTTTTCATGATTGTTTGTTTGTTGTTTGTTTAACCTCTGTTATTACCATGACAGAAGAATGCAGATAGACATGGTGCTGTACAAACTCCATGCTGGACTACAGTCTTGTCAAAGTGACATTTGGCTTTTCTTTAAACAGAGATAAGATACTGAGCTAACCTGTACCCAGTGCTTCAGTGGCTCTGCAACATACACAAATCTGAATTAAAATATTAATAAGAATCTTCAGAACTGGCAGGGAGGATTTAAATGGCTGTCTGGGCAGTTAACATAAAAGCTCACATCATGCTGGATCAGTACAACTAGGTCAATCTCTTGCTACCAATGTCATGTGGTATTCCTAAGGAAGGGATAAAATGCCTTGATGCACCCAAATGAATCATAGAATGGCTTAGGTTGGAGGGGACCTTAAAAATCATCCAGTCCCAACCCCTGCCGTGGGCTGGCTGCCCCCCACCAGCTCAGGCTGCCCAGGGTCCCATCCTGGCCCTGAGCACCTCCAGGGATGGGGCACCCACACTTCTCTGAGCAGCAGAGCCAGGGCCTCACCATTCTCAGAGTAAAGAATTTCCTCCTAACATCTAACCTAGATCTTTAGTCTTTTAGTTCAAAGCCATTCCCCCCTGTGATATCACTATCCACCCATGTAAAAATCCGGTCTCCCTCCTGCTTATAAGCTCAATATGTAAGTAATATAAGCACAACATGTAAGTAATAGCTATACACTGTGGGGTGAGACAACCACTGTGCACTCACAGCTGTGTCCTTGAGTTAAGGCTGGAAAGAGAGCACAGTTGTGGAATGGGACAAGGGAGGTTTTGTAGGTTTGTATGACTTGACCTGATCTGGCAAGGCTTTCCTCTGGGCTAAAAAGATCATCCACAATATCACTGAACAGAGGGGTGAAAGGCAACATGTTCCTGAGTGTGTTCAGCTGAGCTGTGTTCCTTGCTTCAAGTCATTTTCTGGAAGTCGCCATTTGCAGGATCAGATTGCTGAGAGCATGATGTAGGTTGTCAGGTTCATACAGACTGAGGCTGTGACTTCTGCAAGTTCTCGCTTACACTGTGCTGAATACATTCACCTGTTAACTCCAGTTCAGACTGAGAAAGCAGCTGTCACTATAAAAAGATCTGGAATAGGGTCCCGACCTGTCCTGACCATGTACAACCACTAGGCTGGGCAGCCTCATCAGCTGACTAAGTTGTTAAGGATATTTTGAATTGCTGAGTGGAAATTCTGCAATAAGACCTGTGATAGATGCAAGCACAGCTGCTGACATCTGCAGCAAGCTGTACATCTGTATAGCAGCAAGGTAGAAATGCAGGTGAAGTACTTCATACATGACATGTGAAGGAGCTCTCCTTCCCATCAATAGAAAGCTCAGCTCTTCCCTTTCTTTCCTTCCTTTTCATTGGCTCTGGTTTTCTCCATCTCTCTAAAGTCCTGCTAGCAGAAAATCAAACATACAAATACAGCTCTGGTTTTCCTTTCACCAGAGTCTGAGAAACTATGACACTAGCTTGAGTATCTGATGCCTGCACTCGTGACCTTCCCTTATCTTTATCTAATTCTAGAGATACAAGGCTGAAAGAAATGCTGCCCCTTGAACTCTTCAAACAGATAATGAAACAGAGGCTGCAGAACGACAGGAGAGAAGGGCACTACTCCAGAGCAGAAGGCAAACACTCACAGGTGGTCCTGACTCCTGCTACAGATGCTTCTGTTCACTGAAGGCTGGAGAGATGGTTTTGGAGACAGAGGCGACAAGGAGGGTGATGTGGAGGATGACTCTCTCTGTCCCATGACAGAGGTGTTGTCTTTGGGCTGCTGCTCGTAGTTCCAGAGAGAGGATGGCTGGTCTGGTGATGGTGCCTGCTTCAGCTGGCTGGTGGCAAATGGTTGCTGGGGGAAAGCAGCCATCCCCAGGTAGTTGGGGTTGCTGATGTCTGTGGGAGTGCAGCTGCTGAAGAGAAGAAACACTGTTAGAAAGACGCATGCACAAATACATGTTTATTCTGTCGCTTTGCCAGCTGCAAAGGAGTTAGTGCCCACTGACTTCTTTGATTCAGTACCACCCACCGGGATTATTACTAATAATTTTGTCACTGTTGTTTCAGAATCAGAGACCAAGTAGGAGTCCTGTTCGCACCTCCCTCCCCTGGGTCACCGAGAGGAAGCAGAGGGGTCAAGGCCACCTCCTCCAGCCCCACACAGCTCCTGTGGCAGACGTTTCCATCTCCAAGCTGCAGAGAGCGCTAGCACTCAGCTTCTGCAGCCACGTGGAGGGGCAAACAGTGCTTTTAGGGTTTCTGAGCCTAGCTGCTGCAGCAGGAGGGCTCCAAGCAAAAGAGGCAGGTAACAGCACAAGGCAGCAGTGCACAGTGTAGGAACATGCTGCTGAAACGACAGGAGACATTTGGCCTCTTGAGGTGGACCCATACAAACTCGAAGGCAGAAGGCAGTTTGAGCATAGCATCCTGCTATAAGCTGGCAGAGGCAAAGCTGTCAGATTACCGTAACATATCTTCCTTTGCCAGGCTGTCTGGAGAAGAGGAAGCATTCCCCCTATAGCGAGCAATGGCTGCTGCCTCTTTGGCCATCAGATGAGTAGATTTTGATTTTCTGTTGGAAATAAAAGTGCCCTTTCTAAGGTGAAGTGTAAATGCAGTCGAAGGGCCCAGTCTGACTAAGGCATTCTCATGTTTTGGAGCTTTGGACACAGAAGCACTGACCAGTCCAGGCCAGAGGGCCACACAGGCAGCTTCCCAGTACTCACCATGCCTATTAAATCCATTCCCACAGCAAGCCCAGCTCCACGTTTATTGAGCTAACTCATTTTCTGTGACTGACTTACCCATTTGCCCTTTACCTGTTAATCTGATCGCTGTCTTTGTTCAGCTCAAAGTTGTTTGTGCTCTTTGGTTTCTGCCCAGAAGTTTCATCACGTTCAATCTTGACAAAATCTGTAGGAGAGAAAAGGCAGAGCAGGAGTGTTGGACAGCTCCACACTCCGGTTTCCCAAGTTTTCTGTATTAGTGGTGTACTCAGGCAGTGTGTATCAGAAAGACAGTGAGCTGGTTTTAAACAGTCGTTGCTATTGTGTTTTCAAGTGCCCACTACTGCATATCGTGTTTTGCTGACATAATAAAGACAGTCTATTCTGAAATACAACCAAAGGTTGTGATCCCCCAGTCATGTATACATCATTCTACCATCAAGAGTAAATGTCATGAGGCTACACTGGTATTCTGAAAGAGAACAGCAAGCAATAAGTTTACCATAAGAAAGGTTTGCCATCTTTTAGCTGGGAAACTGCTCCTGAGAACCATACATGCTCTTTGCAGATGTTCCCCAAGGTAACCAGATTAGGAACAGCTTCAGCACCTTACATATAGCCACTGCTAGAGGAGATAAGATATTGCCATTCAATAAAATCAGTATCAGTGACAGACAGGGGGCTCTCTCAGTCTGCCAAATTTTCTTGAATAATAAAAAAGAAAAACACAAATGCAACTGCTACGTCTTCCTGAAAGAGTACAGGTAGACTCTTGGGAATTAACTATACTCACATCTTCTTGCTGACAGCAGAATCATAGGGATAATTTTCAGTTCCTTGACAGTTGTTTTTCAGGATGGAAATACTCTACAGTGAACATTACAGAGATGATCTAGTTCCTTACCATACAGTTTCTCTCTTTGTTTTCCTTGTGATGTTTGTAACTTGATTTCACCTTGGAAGACCCCTGTTTTCTCGCCATGGTGCGTCAGCACAGTATGGATAGGAACTAAGGATTCTGTTGCTTCTATTCGCAGGGCAATGCAGCCTTCCCCTAGAGGATGACAAGAAATAAGCCCAGGACTGAGGAAAAAAGCACTGAAATCCCTTTCTCAGGTCAGTCATTTAGATCTGTGCAGACAGGGCTGAGATTACTGGGAAGGATCTGTTCTGGATCGTGCTAAGGACTGTAATACCACTTGGGAAATCAGGGGCATTTCCCACATGTGTGAAGGATTTGTGCATTCCAGACATCAGCAGGTGACTACAGGGTTCTGAGCTTCCATTACTGGTAAGAAAAACATTAGCCTGATACTGTCGTGTCAGTTAATTGCCCAGAGCCTTCTCTGGGCAAGGGATGCAGTCACTGGCTCATAGAATTTGGATGCAAGCAGCAATGACAACGACTTTTCTGTAGCCAGGAGGAATGTATCGAGTAAGTGCAAGTGAAATATGATTTCTGTGTTCTGATTAAACCTATTTATACAGACTGACTCCCGCTTTAATTCCCAGAGTGTGCTTTCTTTTTAAGCCACTCGTATTTTAGGGCTGGTAAAGCTTACACAGATTGATGACTCTCATTCATAGATCTCAAGTCATCATTACTTCATAAAATATTGCCCACAATGTATTTTTGTATGTGTTGAGTTCTAAATCAGAAGTCAGGGCATCATAGATGTTCAGTCTATAGGAGTTACTTCTGTTCTCTCCCACTCTTTCAGTGATTTGGGAAAATCTAAGTACATTTTGACTCATCCAGAACTTTAGAGCTAAGCACTTACCATAAGATTCATCACTGTCTGATGACTTAATGCTGATCAGGATGTGTTGATCCAGAAGGTATTCTGGGTCTGAAATAATTGGAGTCAACTGCAAAGACAAGTTAATGTAGGTCACTACAAAGGGGGATCAACATGAACAAAGTTCTCTCTGTGCCTCAGTCCCAAGTGAGCAAAATTCAGCTGGACAGACCTGTGAGGGCATCATGTAATGCCCAGGCTCAGCCTCTTCAGTGATGGCTGGAGGTCCGTCAAAGAATGTTACACTTCTAGAGTCCCCCCATGCTCCTACCCAGCATGGCAGCTAGGATTCTACAAGTAAAACACTCCTGTTGGGCTCAGCTGCACTTTTTTCCTGCAGTGCAGGAGCGAAAATTGCTCTGGGAGGAAGTGATCTGCTCTCTGATTATAGCCTGTTCCCAAAAATTTGTTTGTTACAATCACTTATTGTAGAGTCAGCAGTTCTCCTTTTGGGCTATTCAGAGAGGTACTGACATGGGTATTTACTCCACATGCAACAGCTCTGACAGTTCTACTAGTTCTCACCATGCCAGGAAAAGGAGAACAGCTCCCATCTCAGGGAAGGGACCCGGATCAGGCAGTGAAGCACAGATCACTCCTTCTAGCCACTAATGGTATTTTTAACACAGGCAAAAAATACTTAACTAAGTTTACACAGAAATACCAAGGGAAAACTTTGTCTGGCAGGGCAAAGAGTTATTCTGTATTTTACTTTATCTTCCACCTAAACCAAAACAAAATGGCTCTATTTAAGACTTGCCAGCACAGTTACCTTCACTAAAAAGGTGAGGAAAAAGCTCACAGTCCCAAGTGACCTAATCACACCAGCAAAATTCTTGGAAGAGATAGAAGTATGCTGGCAGGAAAGTCCTTTCCTTCTTACAACATGTTAGGCTTAAGTCCATTCTGCATTCTTACTGACTCTTTTGGGTGTAAGCATGACAGCAATATTTCTGAAAATAATGTTTACATAAGAAAAAGATTGGGGTTTGGACTTGATGGTCTCTTGAATTTCCTTCCAACCCCTGCAATTCTGGGATTCTGTGATTTAGTATTGCTTAGCACAGCAGAAGGCTTCTTTTCCATGTGGATCCTCCCAGTTTACCTTTGGAAGAGCATCCGTGAACTTGACCACAAGCTCCCCTTCACTTCCATCCTCGTTTTCTCCTTCCTGGCTCTTCACAAAGCCTGTAAAGGGATGAGAAAAAAAGTTCACCAGACGAGAGACAGCAAGAACTTGGATACAAATCCTTTTCAGATGCTGGATCTCCAAAATGCCAACCATTATTTTCCCACTTGGGCACAGGTTTTAAAAGTGTTAAGAAGCTTAAGGTTTGAACTTTGGCTGAATGTTTACACCGTAAATTTACAAGTGGTCTTAATGGGGCATCGTTACAGAGTTCTATTTTACAGTTAAACTTGGCACTGAAAAGCTCGGTGCATCCATGGGCTGTAGGATAAGAACATGACAGCTCTTCCTACGCCACTCAAGATAGCACACTTTTGAAATTCTAATTTAAGATTTGCAATACACTGTTTCCATAGAAATGTATGCAAATTTTGATACAGCCAAAAAATAATCTTTTATGGAACTGTCTTCGACACAGCTCTCTGACATGCGACAAAGTGATGAAGCATACACTGAAGGCACGCTGTCCCACTTAGAAGAGCAGTCCTGTGATGGGAATCACTTAAAAAAACACAGTAAAGGCATATAGGCTCGTGTTACATAAACAGCTGAAGCTCTGCACTGCAGCACGGGGACAGAGGACAAAATATGTAGCCCTGGTAGGTACACAGTCCCAGTCACAAAACCATCACACCTTTTTTTCCTTTCTCTTTAAGCTGATTCTCTGATTTATTCTTTTCAGACCATGAGAATCATATTATTTTTATTATCTCAAAGCAGGTGCTTTATTTTGAAAGCACCTGATCACTTCGAGCAGGCATGGCTAAGAGATCAAGCAATCATTTGCCAAGTAGATTTCTGCATGCAGAAGCAAGAAAAACAGTTTCTTTTCAAGGAAGAGATGATTGGATTGCCAGACAACCTGGAAGAAATGGCAAAAGGTCTTGAGCACGGATTACAGGTGTAAGTATGACTGAGAGTCTAGGATAACTTACAGAATACAATGCATCTCTAGCACATCCCTTTTTTTTTTTTTTTTTTTTGCATTGAAACAAGTGACCTACACAGCTGTTTATTCAGATCAAAACAAGAAGGGAAATTAACCCAAGCAGGCAGGGAACCTTGACAGAGAGAATAAGGATGGGTAAACCCTTACTTTCTAAGCAGCTAGAGTGAAACTCAATGTAGAATTTGGTCTGAGACTTGGTCTTCAGGGTAGCAGAGCAGTGCAGGAACTCTATCTCCCCTTGGGTGTTCATGTACTTGGAGTCTAGGAAAGAGGAGAGAAATAAGTACATGAGTAGCAGGAAATAGAGAGAGGGCATTTTTGAGTGTACTCTTCAGGAATCAGCTTTCTCTTTAAACATCAATGATTCGTTGCATTTTATATCCAGGAAGACATGTATGCGAGGCAGCACAGTGCGTGTGCCCTCGGTCTGACTAACCGTTCTTTGAAACAAACTGTGAAGTGACTCCCACTTCGAAGGTTGCAAAGACAGGGCTGTGATCACTGGTGGTGATGTCGGTGGTGCAGCCTGCCAACAGGAAAGGGAGATGGTTACTGCCCTGCGCTTCTGCCCGGCCCCAGTGGGATCACTGCAGTAGCAATGCTGTTGGGTAATTTTCCAGAAAAACGTAAGTGGAGCTGTGCTACCTACCTCTAGTCAAAGGTTTATACATAATCTTATGTTAGTGCATAGGACTGTAACGCTTTTGTCAAAATACGTGAAGATTTGGTTAATAAACAAAACTTTACTGTATCGTTTTGCAAGCAGCTGCCAATACAGGTTTCCCCAAAACAGACAGCACCTGTAGTGCTCTTGGTTACATCTGCAAGGTGCACAGTTCTGAAATCACACAGGAACACATGGCTGTTACGGCCCAAGATTAGCAGTGGGGTGAGCAATGTCTAGGCACTGTCTAAGCACATTCCAAGTTCCAGCAAGCCCAGCTCATTGAGCAGAACGGGGAATAGCCAGATGCCATCCTCACAGAGGTGCTTATTTAACAACACATCGCATCAGCAGAGGCTCTGTGATCAGATCAGCTCAGCTCATCCCCTAGGAGATGTCTACAGCCCTCATTCCAATCCCATACATCAGAAATCAACAACTTCATACCCACATATTTAGAACTACATATAGTCAATGAAATTTCAGGAACTAGTATCTAGATCTTTTTTAAACAGGTCTTGCATGTTTCCCTCTTCCCTACACCAGACTTTACTGAAGCTTCTCAGCAAGAAAGGGAACAGGCAAGCATTTGGTACCGCACAGTTCTTCTGGATCGTGAACTGATAGAAGTTTGCAGGTCCAGCTCTGCAGACTGGATAAAGGGTCTGTCCCGCTGGCACCACGGAGTAAAGAGCTCCTGGTGGAAACCACACAGGGAAAGTGCAGTCATTGTTGCCAAGAAATAACTGGTGTAAAGGGATCCTACATTGTAGCCTAAAGATGGACAACTGCAGTTGCGTGACTGGCATTCTGCATATAAAAGTATAACAGAACTACTTCTTAACCTCCAAAGGTTACAGGCAAAGAGATTTGGCCCCAGTCTGTCTGGATTAACATCAGGTCCCTCTGTGCTGAGTGCCTGGCAGCACTGGGAGATTCCTACAGATTCTGCTCTGAATCATTTCCATTTCAGACTTATTGCTTTGCTATCTACAAGCTGTTATCTACCCACCATAGGACTGACACACAACGTGCACCATGGGGTATGATTTCCAGAGCACTCGATCACACCAGGATGGCAAATTGTACTTCATCTGCAAACAAACCAAGGGAGAACTGATGTCAAGAAGAAGTGAAAGGACATTTTCACAAAAGAAAAGAAATTCACTTGCCCAAACGCTAAACATTTGCGTCAAATCTTTTTGTCTGGATTGTCCTTTCAAAAAGATCTGAGTGCAAAAAATGGAGAGATTGGTTTAGGTCACTTTGTTCAGTAGGAGTTACTTTCCCAGCTCTGCTATATACTTCAGAAGGGAAACCAGATTTCACTTACCCCTGTCGCTTTTTGCTTGGTGTAAGCGTACTTCTCTCGGGTCCCTCTTTCAAAACGGTAGGTGGGAGCAAAAGTAATCTCTTCTTCCTCTAAGACAGAGAGACAGCTGTGTTACAGCCTGGCCTATTGAGAACCCCCATGGGGCAGGGCAGGCATTGCCTGCATGCCCCACACTGGCTCCAGCAGAGGAAGGTACTGGGAATGGGAGAGGAACCTGCTGCTGAACTAGGGCCTTACCAAACTGCAGGAACACCTTGTGGTCCTTTCTCTCTATGAGAAGCTGGTCAAAAGCCAGCAGCTCCGGATATTGCTGCTGCCTGATCTTCTGGATAATATTCTCTGCTTCCTGCCAACAGGGAAACAGCAGAGCTGCAGATGATGCAAGACCTTCTCTGAAATACTCCCTCATGGGTAAGCCAGCAAATGCTCCTGAGCAGTTTCACAGAGCCATACAGCTCATCACCTCCCCACTTTCCATTTACTGGAAAGCCCCAACCTTTGCTATGTGGTTGGGCATTTCTCTGTCAAAACTGGCATTAAAATGTTCACGTGTCCACTATGCGAACATGCACACACGGACTGTCAGCTTCACACCAGCACTGAACTCACTGTTGTTTTCTGCTCACTGAAGCCTGACCTGTGTATACTATGGCTAGCCCGTTTCTGAGCCTCTGTTATGAGCCACTTAAAGCTAATCAAACAGAACAGAAAGGCAGACTCTGCATCTAGCCCTTCAGAGACAGATGCTCATTCACACAGGGAGTGGAGCGCTGGAGGTTTGTGGAAGCAAAACTGGAGTAGCAGCGTCAGGTGGCATTCCTGGGTACACCCTGAGTCCATTTATCATTGGAGAGGCCAAAGGGGATTTCCTTACTCTTCCTCAACTGGTGTCACATTGTACCTAGGGAATCCCTTCTGCCTCCCCTTTTTCCACCACTTTTTAAGTCATGTTTCTCTAGATTAGAAAAAGAGAGTGCTTCTATAGCAACATCATGTTTTGTCTTCCCAGGGATCTGAGCAGTCCCTAACCGTTGGGGGCTGCTCTACGCGGTAGTTCAGGTCTCCCAGCCAGAAGAGATGAGTAAAGCGATGAGTGATGTTAAACGGACTCAGTTTCTTATCTCCCAGCGTCAGGAAGCGCAGGATGCTCGTGTAGTTCTGGTTGCGTCTGTCAAGACAAGAAACATCTGCCTGACATCCTAAATTGCCATGCAATTTCTAAATGCCTGGGCTGGCAGAAGCTGCCGCTTTGCCAGGCAGAAACTGATCTGGCTCAGCATCCAGAGAAGAGCAGATCTGAAGCAGAGCACTTGCCATCCCTCCCTCACTCTACACCTTGGGGACAGGGGAGCTGGGGGACAGAAGGGCAGGGGCATACACAGCAACTCCCGACTGCTCTGCCTTGGGTGTCAGACTGTTTCCATCTGAATCAAAAGGGTCAAAAGCTGTTCCAAAGCCACTTTTGTTGCCTTCTGGGGCTGTGCTTTTTTGAACTGCATGCCCTAGAAACCCACCATTAGATTGTTGCCTTCTGCTTTCAGCAGCAAACACACAACTCAATTTTGGCAGCTATTCCAGGCACTGTGGAACTCTTTCATAGAAGTTAACTCCATCGGTGGCAAAGACTCAGTGCAGAAATCCCACACCATCTGTTTCCTGGGTCCTACACCACAAAAGATGGCAAAGCCAACTTCTTCATTTCAACTCCTCTTTGCTTCAAGACCATTCCTTCTGTCTGCTCCAGCTCTTCCCAGCATGGGCACAGAACTCCCACCAAAGTCAAGATCTCTGCCTTCCAGCCTTGTGCTGCATAGAGACCATGGAGATTCATTTCACGGCTCAGCACAGAGAATTAGCCACCATGGAGATAATTCCTTGTATTCCTCACAGCGCGTTCTGCCTAACAGGATCTTTCTCAGCTGTGCCCCAGGGTCCAGCCCAGCTCCTGTGCTCACAGGATTTCCTACAGTGAGGAGACAGCTCCCTTCAGCACATTATTCCTGGATGGGAATGGTCTGCCTACATTTAACGCATTTTTAGGGTCCACAAGACACGCCTGCAGCTGTCTGGTGGGCCCTCCTTCCAGACGTGGCTGAGACAACCTCACCAAATGGCTCAACACCTGTTTGGGAGGGAGGAGGACATGTTTCACCTGTGTTTCTTTTCGCTTCCTGAAGTCAGATGGCTGTTAACAAATCCAAAGGAGGTTCCATTAAACATGAATGACACCCCCACTGCTCCTTTATTACCTGGAAAAAAGATAAGCCAAAAACAACAAGAAATCAATCCACCTCCAGACTGAGTCTAGCAAAGATAAAAAGACACCGAGCACTTCTTAAGTGAAGTGAAGGATGGAGACGTCAATTGACTTAATCAGCACAGAAAGAATTAGTAGATGCTGAATACAGCGTGGTAACAATTTTTCTGGAGGATATGAAAAAACATTAGTTGAAGTGAAAGAAGTGCAATTTCCTTGTGAAACCCAAAAAAGAGCAATATAGTGGCCAAAGGCATTTTCTGGGAATATATAAGCTAGGGTATACGCACGAAGAGATTTCCTCTCTTACGAGGTAAGATAAAATCAGCACTGGCGGGCTATAACCTCAGTAACACGAAAGTCCCAGAAATGTGCTCAAAGGAATCTTGTGCAGAAAGAGCTGTTCTGTCTTAAGGATGGGACTGGCACAGACTGAGCAGGTGTCAGCCCTTGGGGCTAGCCGGGTCTGCTCCTTACCCAGCGTGTTTGCAATGCCTGTCTTCACGTTGTCTGTGCAGATGTGGCTGATCCGGTTCTCATGTTCTGGCTTGGCCAGTACGACAATCCTGATATTCCAGAGGGTATGGATTGCTATCTGCAGGGATGGGAAGGTCAGGGGTTACATTTCTGCGCAGAACTGCAAGCTGTGCTGTAGCTGCAGCCTTCTTGACTCCTTCTCTAGCACTTTCCTGCAAGGACTTTCTTCCTGTGCTTGGAATCTGTCACTCAGTTATCTAATCAAAGGTGGGAGGAAGGGCCTAGATATTTTCTACTGCTATTTTCTAGTTAATCTTTGAATTGCCTTGCTTGCACAAAATACAGTTTCCCAATCACCATAACAGTTATAAATAAAAGACTCGCTCTCCTTTGGCCTTCCAGGTACATTTAGATGTGTTTCTTAACATTTCTGACACTAAGAAATGTCCGAACCTGGTCTCAATAAGGCTTAAAGGTTTGTGTTTGTTTTTTTTAATGACTGTGCCTATGCGCTGTTACATCCTGGTTTGGAAGTGCAACAGCCAGGGGTGAGATCCAGGCTACAGCTGGCTCAGAATGTTCTAGACTCCTTCCTTACGAAGGTCAAAACACTACCACCACTTGACTCCAGTGCTCAGCAGCTGCCCCTTGCTGGCAGGCTGGCAGCCACAGGACAAGGTTCTTTTGGTCTGAGGGGCACTCTCTGGAGCAACACATCCTTCAGCCAGCTCCAGGAGAGGATGTTGTGGAGTCCACAGACAGATTCAGTTTGCTCTCCCTCAGCCAAATGTGATGACAATAAGGGGAGTGAGGGGGAGGAAGCGTAGGCAAAACACTATTTATTCTTCTGTCTCTCTTATTGGCACAACATGTGCTCTCCTCGTATGCCTGAGCTATGTGCGATGACTAGAATAACTCCTCACCACTTTGAAGCTGATGCTGGTGATTTCCTGCAGGGATTGCCTCAGGGTCTCCAGCCATTCCTTCTCTCCTTGGGGATCCTCCTGAGTGCCAATGACATAGATGTCATGAGGAATGTAGTCAGCAGTGTCATCTCGGGTTTTCCCCTGCCCCTTGGAGAGAAACCAGGAGGTGATCTTCTTTGGGGGAGGAGCAGCGCCTTTTATTAACAAATCAAACACCAAAGTCAGTCAGTGTATGTTCAGCCAAACCCAGGACACAGAAAACTCATTAATACACACAAGGGGACAGAAATTATAAGCTTCACACTTGCTTTGTCCAGTACCAGTTTCTTATCAGCCATATTCTAAGGTGACAAAGATGTTGACCCCACCAGACACTGTGAGAAGGAGAGGCTCTGCTTTGACTATCTTCCTTGTTTCATTAGCTCACCAAGGCCGAGGTTAGCTGAGCATGAGGGCTGGGGGCTGCTCTCTTGCCCTGCCTTCACCTTACCCGTTAACTGTGAATGAGCTCAAACAGCTCAGCTCACAACATTGGAAAGGATTTGTCTCCACAGATGGGAAAAATAACTTAAATTCCACTGTCCTCAACTACACCCTCCACCTGTTCTCTAAACATCACAGATACTCCACTTGCTCTCCAGGCTTTACACAAGCAGTCCCTAGTCAGGTGGCATGCAGTTATTGGATGTGCTCCTGGCCTTTCAGCAGGACAGATGATGGCATGGACTGCTGCACCAGCTTTGTGCAAGCCACGATTTCCTATCATCAGAGGAATCCTTCAGCACCCATCACAGCCAGATTTATGTGACTGGAACCATGAAAAGTGTCAAACCACATGCAAGAATAAGCCTTCAGATAAGCTTCCTCTCTTTCTGTCTCACTGGAAGACCCTGACGTATGGATCTGCTATTGAACACAGTATCTGAAACTGTCGTGGCAGGAGAGCACAGGACATTTTGGTAAAAGTCTGAAGGAGTGTCCATGTCAGAGGGGAGCCCATACCCATATTCCAGGTCCCAATGAAGACAGTGATCATATCAGGCTCTGGTTGCTCAGAGTGTTTATTCTTCATCTGCTGCAGAAGCTGGCAGAACCCTTCTCTCTTCTAGACAGGGAGGAGCAGAGACAATTAATAGGATGTGTAACTCCAAGTATACAACCTCCTGAAAAACCAGCTGAGCCAGGAAACTCCCAGCACAGTTGAAGGGCAGATTACCTCCTGCCATCCTGAAACCTTCAAAGAGGCTGTCCTTCCTGTGGTACTTTCTAAGGCTCTTAGCTTGTTCATTACTTTAAGGAGTGCTGAGCTGGCCAGAAGGAAGCCTAGGCTTCCCTCTTGTTTGTTTCTAAAAACCTCACTGTAGCTGCAGAAAGTCAGACTCTTCTTTGTCTCTCTCACTGCTTGCTGATTCTCTGTTCTGCTCCTGCCTCAGTGACATCCCCAAGGCATGTTTGCCCTCTCCACTATCTCCCTGTACAGTGTCCATTTTTCCATTTTCTGTATGCGTCCAGAACAAAGAAGAAATTTCATTTTTGCCAAGCCAACTACCATCCTTCATCGGTCTCTTTTACTGATAAAGAATGCCCTTTGTACCTTCCCCCCCACAGACTTGAGCTAGGCTGACAAGAAAGAAACACTGTGTTTTTACCTTGGAATCAGAAAAAACATATTCCTTCCTCTGTGTTTTTTCTTTTTCTGTTTCCAGCACGATGACCAGTTTGTTGGGGACCTTCTGAGACTTGATAAGCTGCAAGACTAAACAGAGACTGGATGGCATGAGCTGTGATCACTGAAGCTAGAATCCCACTGAAACTAAGACTCAGACCAAGACTCAGGACTTACATGGTCTTTTATGTTTAGGGCTGACTTTGTCCTGCCTAACTACATTTTAATGTTGCTTAATCTTGTTCCCTACAGGAATGGACCTTGCCCTTGAAGTGGAGCCCCCAGATTCCTCCTGCCTGGAGCTCTTGTCCATACTGAGCCCTGTAGTCTGATGTGGAGCCTTGGCTTCCCGCAGACAATCTCTCTGCCTACATATATTCTTTCCCCATCTGGCAACGAGGAGGTAGAATACCATTTGATGGTAAAGGTGAATAATCCCCATCTAAAATAGCAACTAGGTAATTATGAACACGAGCTGGAGAAAACTGTACATGAAAGCTAATCTTGTCAGTCATTGCCAGCAACAGAGAGATTTTCTATACTGGGGAGAGCCCAAGGGCATAGTTTTCTCTTTGATAAATCCTACTGGTTTTGGCAGTGCTGTTCAGGGAACAGTGGGGTATGAAGAAAAAATCGATAGGAATCTTCAAAGAGCTGTCTGTCTAGAAACATCAGAAGCACAGGGAAGTTGTTTGACTTGGGCCTTCACAGACCAAACTGGCATTGCTCATTGGTAAAGATATTGATTCACATATAAAAACAAAATTCAAGGGAAAATTCACTGTACTGTGGTACTGAAACTGAGTATCTGGCTTTTTACCATCAAAAATTATCACAGGAGTCAACATGTTCATGCAGCATGTTTCTTTCCAGCAATACTGCTTTTCAGTAGAAAATTGTTCTATTGCAACCTGCTCTAAGGGTAATCAGTCTTCCATCAAAACCTGCTCTTGCTGTCTTCTTTTAGACCAGGATGCCAGGCAGACTGCCCTTTAAAACAGTCTGTGAAAGCTGGTTACACCAGTGTTGAGTTCCTGCTGTCTGCAGGCTGCTCTGGGGACAGGTAGCCTGGTCTGCCTGGAGCTCACACAGCACCCAGGGCCAGGCAGAGATTCCTGTCTTCTTGCCCATCCTTGATCATCCATGGGACCAAGCATCTAGTCCCACATTTGTGACCTTAAGTGTCTTACTTTTCTTATGGGTATAAAATTTGTCTTCTGGACCATCCTTAGCTCTCTTGATAACCAGTTTTCCCATTTCCACGTCAACCTTGAGATGTATTTTTGAGAAAATTCCCAGAGAATCGGCTTTCACCTATCCAAAAACAGATATTTGTCATAAGCAATCTTATACACTCCAGTCACATGTATTACAAAATGCAACATTTGCCTGAATTCATAGACACGTATATCATTATGCCAATCCCACTAGTTATCTCTTAAGCATTTGCATGGTGCTAAACAACATCCAGGAATAGCTGTGTTATCTCTGAGGCAGCACAGCACAGAAGCTGAGATTCTGACATAAATCTGCATGGCTGTCCCTCTACATTCTGATCAGCATTGTTCAAGAAGAATGTTTACCTCAAAAGTTACAGGGGGAATGAGGGAACGCCGGTGTGTTGAATCAGGACCCTCAATCAACAGTGTTTTCACCTGGAAAAGAACCTGTGTGTACTGAGTTGTACACTACACCAAGGGCAAGGAAGTCGGAGCAGAGAAAGCTTACTCTGGCACAGGATTGCACCGATGAGGAGCCAGAGACACATGAGATGCATAAATAGAGGCAACAGATGACAAGAAAATAGTGTAAAATAGCTGTAAAACACTCTACCTTTTCTTCAATGGAAGACAGCAATGAAATGAGCTGATTGAGTTTCAGTACAATATTGACTGGACTGGCTTCACCAAGCATCTGATAACCACAACACAGAAACAAAAAGAGAGGGATGTATAATTACCAAACCCACAGAGCATTGCCTGGAAGTCTCTTATTTGTAACGAGCAGCACAAAGGCACCGTGTTTGGCTGAACGTGCAGACGTATGGCAGCGCTGAATGGCAAATTTGCAAACCTTGTCTATAGGCTACAGGCATGGACATCCAAGGGAGTCGGCTTGGAGGCAGGTTTGCATGACCAGGTCCAGGGCTCAGTCCTGGACTTTTGTATTTCTAGGTTACTGGTGGGGAGAGCAAGGTCATGGGACTTAGGTAGGCTTTGAGCGAGAGTGATTTGGCAGTCAAACATCCTGGAATGAAGTGTGTGGAAAGACAAAGGTGCAGTCCTAGCCCACAGACTGAGGGAGGACGGGGAGACAGAAGGTCCTCAGGCAGCATGCTGCACTTTCTTCTGGGACAGGAAGGGAAGCAGGCTGAGGAGACTATGGGATAAGTGAAACTGTGGGGTGTAACTCACCATGTGCCCTCTGCATTGCAGCTAGCATGAGGCTAAAGACAATGTAGGTTGTGTCTCATCACCAAAAACCCACCAAAGCATTGCTGGGAAATCAGAGCCCTCCCTCTCCCCGGGGGCCAGCCGCCTGTATGCCTCTGTTCTCATCTCCCACCTTCCAGCCAGCTTACCTGCGAGCGCTGATGGATGCCAGGGTGCAGCTGCTGCTCAAACACCTTCTGGATGGACTCCAGAGACGGGAGGGTCCGGGAGGCTTCACTGGGAACAGAGAGGTGGCAGAGGCCAAAGGCTGCAGTCAGGTCTCCAGCTCGGTTAGCACCAGTCTCTTTACACAGAGCTGCAGAGGCACATGCTCACACCAGGCCTGCCCTCAGCAGCTGCCAGGCTCCTGCCCCACACTGTTCATTGCCCACTGGGATGGGTGAGGAAAGCCCTTCTCAGCTGCCCCAGTGATACTGCTGATGAAGGCCATCTGAAGCTGGGCATCCAACTCTGCCTTGCCACAGCTGGGCATGGGCTGTTCCTCTGGTTTAACTGCTGAGATGGAAACTTTTCATGTCTGTCTGGGAAGACATCCCAGTCTGGGCCAAACCAGAGGACAATCAGCATTTTACACAACAACGTCAAATGATATTTCCACTCCAAAACCTCAAAGCCCAGCAATGTTTGGAGCCCGTGGATGTCCCGGCAGGAGAAGCTTCGTTTAGCAGAGTTGTTGCACAGGACACTGGCAAAGAAGAAACTAATTTTTTCAGATTTTTCAGCTCACATGACACAGAGAGGCCAGGCCTGGGAACCTCTCATGGGTTACAGTGAGATTCCTTCAGTGTTTCCAGCTGTATTCCACAGGATGCTCATTTGTCAAAGTGCTGAATTTGGCACAGAAGCTGTGGTCCAATAATGACAAGAGTTATCACAGAAAAAGCACGCAAGGAGTGCAGGTCAAAAGGAAGGGGATGGTGGGAGCAGTACTGGGATGCCTTCACCAAGCCCAGTCAACTGTGGATATTAATGATTTCCCTCACTTTCCTAAGTCTGCATAGACTGGATTTTACTCCATGTTTGTTGGGGAAAGTGCTCCAAATTGAAAGTACATCTGCCTGCAGATTAGATGCTTGCCAAGGTGCTGAGCCATGGATGATTAATTGCCTACTAAGCACTCAACTTTGAAATTTCAGTGGGGAAGACGTTGCCACAGGGCACAAAGAAGGCACATTTAGGAATGTGAATCTGCTAAAACTAGTCCTGCAACACCAATATTCAGCTTTGCATCAGCTGGAGCCCATGGCACTGCCAATGGCTCTGGGTCTAAAGCCACAATTCCCATTGATTTCTGTGGCCACAGAGTCAGGCTCATGAGGCAGCAGGCAGTTGCTGGAGTGTTAGGTTAAATTCAGTTTGAAAAGAAAGACAGGATATGTACTGCGACCCAGAGGCCAGGACATAGGGCCCATCTCTCAAAAACAGAGAGCAGCAGTCGCTCGAACCAGTTCAGCAAAGATTTCTCATGGGAACATTGCCCTCTCTTTACTGTACACCGCGGTGTGTCGCATGGGTGTCAGCCTGGGGGAAGAGCCTCTGCAGGCGTTCAAACTTAAAACCACAAAGTGGTTTGAATGGCACTTTTGTTTTCTACTCTTAATAGTGTAAAGAAAATATACGCCGTCATCTTTATTGAGGTGCCAGAAGCCTGTGTGTCCACATAACAACTGTACCAATGCCGGAATGACCAGTGCTTGAAAAGCTGCCTTAAATGCCCCACGTGGACAACACCCAGTGGGGAAGAATAAACAGAGTATCCCTGGTCTGCTGTAACCCAGCTGAGTGCAGGTTTTATGTGCTGGACTCTGGAAAGCTGGAAGAGACCAGAATACAGCATTGAAAAAGAAAAAAAAGAAAGAAAGAAAGAGATAAAGATTTACAACAAATCAGCCTGGCTCAGCAGCACCAGGAAATGGAAAGCAGCTTAAACTTCATAGAAAGGGCTCAAGTTGTGACAACTGTATTTTTTTTCCAACCAAGCCCCAAATATTGTGAAAATAATGAAATTGAACATTATTATTAAGGGAAAAGAGGACACAGCCCAGCAATATAGGAATTACCAATACCTCCAGCTGGAATCCCTGGAGAAAGCTGAGATAAACAAAAACTAAAATCAGGCAATGCCACTGATTGAATGGCAGTTCAGAAGCCTGATGAGGGAAGGAACATAAAACCCCAGCCAACCTCAGTGTTTCTGCAGAAAAGAGTAACAACAACTGGACAACTCAGGCCAACCAAGTAGTTTGGCTGGGTGGGACGGATTCACAATTGGAAGAGCAGGGGAGGTGTTCCTCAGAGAGATCTCTCTGAAACTGCTGTACTTGGCAGACCTTCATGGAAAAGAAAGCAGAGAAGGCAGCTGCGTCTGACAGAAATAAGGCAGAACTGGGGGGAAAATACTGCTTGCCCTTCACTGTGCCTGTGAGTTGTTGTGCCCCTGTGCTCCACCTGTAGAAGTGCCCCAGGTCTGTCCGAGGATGATGCTTCCTGAAGTCCAGTCATGAAGAAATCCCACAGAAGATCCGGAAATGGAAAAGTTGTTCTGGCAATTGAGAGGACTGCAGACCAGCTGCTTCTCTTTCTTTCTTGCCATCCCATACACATTTACAAGGAACAGGGTTATGAAACCCAGATGAGGTCAAAAAGAATAAGAAGTTGGGAATGGAAAAAGCCAGCCATCAGCAGAACAGTGGCACTGGAGGTATTTTGGTAACACAAAACTCTCACTTGTAATTTCATTTGATTTTGGTTTCTATCGTACAGATTTATTCTTAGCTGGCCACCTGGGTCTCCCCCTCTGTGGGCGTGGAGAAGCAGAACCCTCACGCAGGGTGCAGAAGAAGTGCATCTCTCTGCATGACTGACCCGCAGTCCTGCTGGGGCTCTACTGTGGGTGGTTGGCTTCTGGCAGCAGCAGGGCTGCTTACACCTCACCCTTTCCCTGGTAAAATGTGCACTGTGCCCGCAGCCTCAGGGCAGTAACTGTGGTCTCTCACAGCTGAGAACATCGCTCACCCTCTGCCTTCAATGCACAGGTTGATGCTAAGCAATCAGCAGCATCCACCCCTCATTTTAGCTCTGTCGTAGCTTTGGTGAGCTCTGTGAGCCCGGGGCCGGCACAGTACCACTACCAGCCTCCCTTCTCAATGCACTGGGGAGGAAGATACTGTAAGCAACAGGCACAAATAGGAAGTGGGCACTCTGCCACAGACTGCCTTCTTTAAGGTCTTTGCAACGGCGTGCGCTAATCTTGTTTGCTTACAGGTGGCACAGAGGGGAAATCACATCTTTCCACAAGAAAAAACACAGGGAGCTCCGCAAGGTTTTAGTTCCCTATTGGAGTTATCCTATGTGGGGCCTGGAAGGGCTATAAATAGGAAAGGTACATCTGTAGGGTCTGGGCTTGTTTCTCTTCACATCTGAGCTGGACCTCATTGACACCAGTGGGATTGTTCTTGGTTCAGAGTGCTTTCATGGGAAGAGAAATCAGCGCTTCAAACACAGCTAAACACCAATATGTGTTTATTTCCAGAAATGATTTGTGCTTGACAATCCTGTGGGTGTCATTTATGCATTACCAAATTATGTAGTTAATCGGTACTAGTGCATTTTTTTGCTTTGTTTTCTTTCTAAAGAAAATAAAAAAAAAACCACCTCCACCAACTGAAACCACCTACAGGTAAGCCTCACTCTCATAGCTGTGTCTTTTAAGTAGAGTGCACATCTTTTGACCAGAATTACAGGTCATGAGATCCACATGTAATGTTTTTGAGGATAAGTAGATTCGCTTGCCGGAAATGCAAGTTTTGAATGCATGCATACAGCACCTATATTAAACTACGCTGTTACAGCATTACACTGTTATCTCTGAAAATCAGCCTGTAATTACCTGAAGAGTCCTTTGCAAAGAAGCGTCAGCAACTTCTTCAGCTGGGGAAGATTGCTCGAACTGGTCTGCACCATCTCTAAGTCACTGATGATGTGAACTCGCAGGTAATCCTGGATGAGTTTAAGGTGCTCGTCAGAGACACTGTGAAGGAGACGCACACATCAAAAGCCAGCTCTCTGCTCCCGAATATTAGGCAGATTTATTGTTTCTTTTTTAATAAATCTCCACTGCCAGTGCAGACAGATGGGGGCAGCTTGCAGTGGATTTCAGTGTAAATATGCAATTCTCTGAATTGGACTGTGGATCTCCCACCATCAGAAGGTGCTGCCACCTTCTCTCTGCCCTTCACACCTAGATTTTCTCCTGCCTGATACTGAGCTCCTGCACCAGGGGAGCTCTTGTGATGCCTGGCTTTGCCAGAGCCACAGGCAGACCACAGGTATGTGAAACCAGGCTGCTGTGAGACAGCTAACAGCAACATGGGCCCTGTGGGGGAGATGAAGACCCCCTTTCACCTCATCACATCCCACTCGGAAGGTTTTATTCCAAACAGTCCGAAACAGTCTCAAGGGGTGCTGAGACTGCAGAGCTGAGCGGGACGCTCCCCTCCTCCCTGCCTCTGTGGACTCCAGTGGGTCCAAGCAGTCTGTATGTGCTGTCCCATGCCGTGACAGAAGCAGAAAGCCCAGCTGGCTGCTCAGCAGATGAAATGATGCAGGCAGTCGACCAAAACTGGGTTTCTCCCAGTTAGCAAGCTGCTGCTGGGCGATCACAGCAGGACTGGTGCTGCCATGCACTGTGACTGCTTGCTCGCTCAGCCTCCCACTGCCCTGCCCACAGGCATGCCTTCTGATTTATTCATTTATTTTTTAATTTTGCAGATCCGACCATCAAATGTCATACAGCTTCCTCTAAGGCTTCAGTGGATGCCCAGGTTTGACACAGCATATGGGACAATGTGAGTCAGACCTGTAGCTGGAGCAAATCAGTACTGAGTACCTGGAAATCCACACACCAGCTTGTTCTTTTTGAGGACTGGCTGGTGGTTCCTGATAAAATCTGTAGCTTAGGCACATAGCTACTGCACTGAGTTCTCTAAGATAAGTTCTATAAGATATTACTGTACTTTATATTCAAAACCAAAGTCCATTGTTGATTTTAATACTCAAGAAAAGTACTTTTTCTAGATGATGGCTTGACCATAAGGTGTGGGCAACACACCACACCTCTCTGTCCTCCATGAGGTAGTATAAATAAAGACTAGCTTGGCTAAGTTGAATACATCCCCACCTGCCCCAGAGAGAGACCCCACACAGCTCAGTGCTGGACAGAGGGCTGTTTCTGCTGCTCCGTGGCTCGCCAGCCTCACCTGCTTGTGTCCTGGTACTGTAGTCGCTGGAGTAGTGTCTCGGAAAGGGACAGCTTGTTGACATCTGCCACTCTGGAGTTTTCAGGGAGAGAAGGCACGTCCTTTGTCTCACTGCCTGGCATTGCCATGAGAATGTTGCGTGGAGGCAGGATGGGAGGCGTGGGTACCTGGTCTGTCAGGAGGAAGGGACAGGCACAGTCACCCCAAAACAGCAATGCAACCTTGTCCCGCTCTCTCACAGGCAGGGCAGAGTCTGCACCACAGAGGCAGTCGCTGCAAAAATCATCCCTTCTGAAAGGCCTCTAGTTTCACTGCTGGAAAGCTCAGGGCTCAATACTGGCCCAGTTCTATTCTCAGGGGTGTCAGTGGCGTGAGGCCAACACCACCTCGTGCACAGCCAGCACGTGTTCTGCCTCGCAATACAGCCTCATCCATTGTCCCAGCCTCACTGTGATTGTCCCAACTGCAGAGCAGCTACGAAGGCTAATCAGTTATTTTGAACATAATGCTTGAAAAACACAGCTGTACCCATCCATTACCATTGCTGCCATTATTTTGGAGGTGTGCTGCTGGGGCATGATGGAGTGAGCACCAGAAGCTGCTAATGGAAAGAAGTGGACAGCTAAAGTAAGCAAACATGAACGGAGAAAACATAATCTAATACAAAGGGGCTGAGTACTCTGCTTTGCCATCATCGAGTGGAAATTGCAAACTGTTTTCCTGCCCTCTCACATTGCTGTCATCCTGCTGCTCAGCACACTACTCCTCCATCTCCCGGGAGAGGAGTGGGTTCCTCTCCATTTATCCCAACCATGGCTGACTTTCTTCTCACACCTACTGCTCCAGCATTTTGTCATGCATGTGTAGCTGGTTGAGTTGTGAGCTTTAGTTTGGTTATTTCCTAATGGTGGGATTGTCATTATTAAAAAACGTCACACCATCAAACAACTGACCCATTGCTCCTGTGCAGAGCCACCACAGCAATGAGCAGCAGCATGGCTGAGCCATCTGCAGACAGAGGCATCTCTGCAACTCTGTGTGTGAGACGACTGACATCTGGGAGCCCCATGTGGTTCCAGAAGAATGACACCAAAGGGTCTTAAAAAATTAAAATCTGCCCATAAGCGGCCCAACCCAAGTGCCAGTATCTCTTCATTTAAAGGCTCTTAGTCTTGGCTAGAACTTCATTCCCTGCTGCTCTCCTCTCTGTATTATTTTTGCTGCAGTTCCCTCCCCCACTCTGAGAGCAGGAGATTTAGTGCAGCTGGCCAAAAAAAACAGGAACATCTTTCCCAAGCAGCTTTGCAAAATTTTGTTCTGTTTCTTCAGAAGATATCCAAGGCAAAATTTTCCAGCTCCAGAGAACCATTGGTTCGTACAAATGTACACAGGCACATCAATCTGCTTTAGTGCTGATTGCCTGTCACAGGGACTGCGTCTGACAGACAAGTTTTGTTGCGGTGCACATCATTTCCAGACAGACTCCAGAAAGGACAGGAAGGATGGCTCTGTGGGCATACCATCCCCTGGGATATGGAGAACAATGACCGATCCAAGGGATGACCTAGGAAAAATCCCAGGAACGATCCAAGTGACATTTCATATATAATAGTTGGTCAGTCACACCTCTTTATTGTGCATCTGCCTCCGTACAAAGCTAGACTAGAGCAAGTGTCAGGGCTTGGCCTCAGCCAGCGACAGTGTGGGTTTCTTACCAGCATCCTCCTCTGGGTCATCGGCAGCCTCTTCCTCTTCTCGTGGCACAGGGTATTTGAGATGCCACACCAGACCCATGTTCTCTTTCTTGTAAAATTCTATCAGTTCCTCCAAGTTATCAAAATACTTCACAGGAACTCCCTCTGATGCCTGAAACAAAACACAGACGCTGCCATGGCCTGGGATTTCCCACCGCAGAAGCGCTGTTCTTCACAGAAGGAAAAGCAAAGTCAGAGGGAGAGAAAAACCCACAGCTGCTGTCCAGAGAAAGGTATCCCGGCCCTCTCCTGCCCATCTGACCACAGGCTCTGTGCAGAACGACTTCTGCAGTACAAACAGAAACAGATATGCACACACGTTCCTGCCGGAGTCAGCAAAAATGGCAGCCCCAAAGGCTCAGCGAAGCCAAATGGAAGATCTCTCTCTCTTCATTTGGTGTGTCTGGCTTCAAAGCAGAGGAAATCTTGAAAGAATTCTCCCAGATTAATTTTTTGCATTCCCTCTTCTACTGAGCACAAACCCACGGACTGTGCAGCACTTTGTGGCATGCAGGCAGAATTTTCCCATGAGATGTCAAGATAAACACATCTAAATCTAGATGCTGGCATCCTGTCCCTTCCAGATTCAAAGCTCAGAGTTACATTCAAGCAAAACAAGCTAGCAAGGCACTGCCACATCAAGAAAAGCTCAAATGAAGATTTAGGAAGCTGAGGACACAGTGAGAACTGAATGCATCAGGACGACGCTGCACTTGCCAGCTGCATTTTAACTATGACTAAATCTGTTTCTAGCACTAATCTCAAGAAAGGGACACTTGCAGAGAGCAAAGACAGAGATAAGGCTTAGACATCTTCAGAGGCAAAGTTTTAGAGCAATTACATCCAGTTGCTGTGAAGTGAACTACTGGCTGCAAAAACAAAGTTCTAACCCAACTTTGAACAAGCTCCTCGACCCATTGCTTGGTTTGCCCAATCTCTTATTCTCTGTGAACTTTTTTCCTAAAAGGTAAGTATTAAAAATAAGAGATTAAATAGGAGAAATGTCAGCATAACTCATAAGTGAGCAGAACACACTAAAAAAAAGTCTCCAGTGAGTCCTAGCAACAAGAGCAACATTTCTTTTTAGTTCTTGCCAAAGAGAAAAATCTCAGAGCACAAATTAGGATGAAGCTTTCAGTGCAGAGCCATGTCTGAAGCCCTCAGTGCCCTCCAAGCCTGTCATCAAAACACCTCTCTTTAACTACACCTGCACATCTCTAAAGGCACAGCAAGAAGCATTTCCATAACAAATGCATATGTTGCCTGAGAGCTGTGCCTGCACAGCCTCCTGCTCTGTCTCCCAGGTGTTCATGCAGTTATTAAGATGTATTATTCTTGTATGCTAGACAATTTAGCATTAAGGCAGCACATAGGCAAACACTGGATTATGTTTTGGTTTTGCCCTGAGCTACCCTAAACGGCACCTGGAAAAAGGCGTTAGGTCCTTCATAGCCTAAAGCACATGGAGAGCAAAGAGGAGAGCCAGGGTTTGCTGCCTGCATCTTTGCAGGAAGAAAGCTTTGCTGTCTGAGCACTCCTCCACCTCTCAAACTCCTGCAGCCTGCCCCCGCTCCTCCTCTTTCCAAACTTGTCTTCACACTCCTACTCCTCTTTCCAAAGACCTCGCCACCTGCCTGCTTCCCCAGGGATGGATGGGGTGAGCACCCTGCTCCCACACCGCGTCCCTCCTGCCCCAGTGCCGCCAAGGGTGCCTGCAAGGCAAGCCTTCCAGGCCAAACGGAAGGGAGAGGAAAGGCTGAATTAGCACTTTTTGCTGCCGAGGACATTTCAGCCTCTGAAACTGTCCTGGTCTCTGTGGTAACCAGAAGAAGAAGTATTTTGTATACGATCTCCTTCCTCTAACACACTGTGTTGCATTTCAGGAGCGGACCAACGCCTGTGGTCCAGCTCAGGTTCCCCAGCAGACCACGAACCCCAGCTCACGTGCAGGGACACATGCAGAGAGGCTCCCCCTCATTTCTGGCTGTCCAGGCAAGCTCCAGCCACCACCATGAACCCTGCCATCTCCTCTCACAGGGACAGCGGGGACCTATGCCTCCCCAGCCCTGCTCCGAGGTGCAACCCGAAGGGAGCCAGGCTCCATTGTGGTAGTGCTGGCTGCTCTGACAGCCCTTCCCCAAGCACTCAAAGCAAAAGGGACCAACTCTCCACTGCACACAGTAAAAATAGAGGACGGCACTTCATGTTATGATGCTGCTCAGGAGGGAGCTGAACGTGCGTCTTGAGCGGCTGCGCAGACAGCGAGAGCTGCAACAGGAACTGGAACCAGTGGGTCAGGGGCTGTGAGCAGCTGTGGCCAAGTGCAGGGGGAAGGACGGGGAGGCCTCGAACTTGCTCAGCTCCCTCTCATTGTGGGGGAACTCCAGGGCCCTCCGCGACACCACAAAAGCAACAGCGGCAGCACAGCCTTGCTATGCATCGCAGGAATCTGAGTGCAAAGATCACTGGATTGTTCTCATTCGTTTTCTTCTGTATTATAATTGTTATTATTTGCAAGGACTCGGTGAAGGAAGCACGCGGGAAGGGCTGTGCCCCTCCGGCTCCAAGTGCCCAACAATCCCCTCAGCCTGTTGTTGCCTGTGCTGTGAAAAGAGCTCTTCTTGAGTGAGGGCTTTGCACTGCCTCCCTTTGCACAGAGACACAGCTAAAACTGTACGCTCTTTGACAGTGAAAGCAAGACTGCTCTGCATTTGCCTCTCCCTTGGGGAAAGGATGAGAACAAACCCCGCATGACAAACTCTTGTCACATTGTTCAACACACAGCTGCAAGGTGTTTGGGTACCATGGGACACACAAGTGCTGTGTGAGCCCCCGACAGCCACAACATCGCTGTGAGGCACAGGGTGACAGGGCCTTCCTGCGGCGGTGTGTCCCCAGCCAGCACCTGGGACTGCAGAGCCGGTGCCTATGCAGCATCAGCATAATGCAGAGAGCCTAGCTGGGCTGCAACCAGTGCGTGGGCTGTGAGGTGGGCCTGCCCAAAGGCCAGCCAAACTGTTTTTACTGCCAGTGAGCAAAGCAAAGCAGCACACAGTTAGGACACGCACTTTCCTCCAACTTGAATTAGCAGAAAAGGTTCACAGGTTAGGGAGGAAAAGCAGGGGTGAGTAGTACAGTATCAGCATTGTGTTGGTCAGCATCTTGTAGAGAATATTAGTGAAAACCAGACCGATGGCATGCTCTGAATGAACTTTCTCCAGACAGGATGACAGCAGCAAGGCAAAATGGAGCTTTAACTACATGCAAACTCGCTCTCGTGTTTGGAATGGGGAGCAGAGGTGGAACAGGGCCATGCAAACAAAACGGGCAGGATGGGACAGCACAGAACAAGCTGGAACCACTCGAGCAGCACCCAAAAATGAAATTCACTTCCCGCCCCCCTGCCTCCATTTAGCAAGTAACTATTTCCTCAGGGTTATCACAGGATAGATCTTGTTTTAATTGCAGAGTGAATTGTTTCGAGTCATTAGAAATGTGGATGGCGAGTGTCATCTCCACAGCAACACACCACATTCCCAGGAGCTCACGCAGCTCCCATGACACAGGAGCAGAGCTCTGCTCTGTGGCACCACGCTCTGCAGTGGTGCCTGCAGCGTGGCCACAAGCACCTCCGCTCTGCACCAATGATAGCCACAAGATACGGAAAGGAAGCACTGAGTGAGCATATAGGGAACAGCCTGTAAAACAGAATTGCACAAAGGAATCTGGATAACAGCAAATCAGAAGCTGCGCAGCAGTTTTATAGTGAGAAACTGCATCAGAAAAAGCCTATGTCTTTCTGAGATCTATTAATGGGACTGTCATATGAGAGCCAGGAAGCTGTCTTGCTGTACTCAGTGCTGCCTTATCAGGGCTGCTGCACCCAGCCTGGGCGCCATTTTTTAAGGAGCATGTAAAAATACCAGGGAGAGTCCCCAGGAAAAATGACGAAGATGGCAGAAGAGCTGGAAAATGTGGTTTACAAGAAAAGCTCAAAAGAAAGGTCCTGGTACAGTTCAGCAAAGGGACAGCCTGCAGAGGTCACAAGAATAGTTCCATAAGCTTTACATTCTCGTATAAAGAAGATGGCAATGAGCTATGGGGCAGGTCCCATGAGGACGTGGCTGGCTGGCTTTGCAGCACATCTCAAGGAAACTTGCCAGACACTCACATTGAGGTCAGGCTGCACAGAGACAGCATCCACGTCTCTGGAGGCACTGCAGCAGAGCACCCAGGCATCCCTCATAGCTGCTTAGGGAGCTCCCACTCTTGCTCCAGCCTGAACAAAGTGCTAGACTCCTTGCAAAGCCTCTTCACTCCTAATTCTCAGCCTCTGAGCTGGGCCCAACAACCCAGGGTACCTCACACACCTTCCCTTCAGACCCTTCACCATCTTTGTAGCCCTCCTTTGCACCTTCTCTCACAGTTTCATGTCCTATGGTTAAAGCCTTTAATCATTGCTCTTTGGTTACATCTTGTGGCCCCTTTCCATTCCACCTAAATGTTCTGACAGCTTTTAATACAGCTGATCATCTTTTCTTCCTTTATACCTGGTCTAAAAAGACCAACAGGGCCCAGCCTAAGTCTGCTCTTCTTCATTATCTCCAAGCCACGTCATCTGGCAAACAAAACGCCCTGACAACACCATGCTTCAAAGATGGAGATGTAGCTCTGAGCATAACTTCAGGAGAAGCTGCAGGTGGACTACGAAGGCAAAGTGAAAACAGATTGAAAAGATGTGAAGCCTAAACGAAGGCAGGCAAGGAAGTGGTTAAGCTGGGGCTCATTACAACAACCGTATAAATAGATGGCACAGGAAGTCTGGGGCCCTCAGAAGGAAGAGGAAGTGTTTTCCTTTCCTGAGCCAAGGCACAAGGAGGAACTAGGAAACTGGTCATCTGCTTGCATTGCTTAAGTCCAGTCCTTTCTAACAGAGTGCCTTACACCAGGTACTTAAACCCATATATAGGCATTTCAGTAAGTTTTCAAAGTTATAAAATTGTTGTAAAACCCACAAAGTGAAGTGGAAGCTGAAAATCAAGTCACTCCCACTTGGCTGCTAAATGCTGGCAGAAACGATTTTTATTTTTCCATTTGAAAAAAAAAAATTCACAGGTTTCCTGTTTCAGCAAACAGTTGTCATGGACTGCCTGCTAGCTAGGAAGCCTGCGTGACATCTTAACATTTCCTTTTGGCTCTCAAGGAGAAATTTGGTTACTGTGCCAGAGATGAAAAATAGCTGCTTACATCAAAGAAAGGCTGTGCCACAGGAGCAGTGGCGCTGAGAGTTGTGGTTATGGGTATTGGTGGTGATGGATCAGCTGTTGGACTGGATGATCTCAGAGGTCTTTTCCAACCTTCTTATTTATAGATGAAATCTCGTGCTAAGCAATGTAAGGAGCATTTCACAGGACTGAGACCACAGATAGGAATCATAGCTGGGAGAAACAGCTACTTCCCAAAATACAAGTCACCCAGAAACGTACTCTATTTTGAATGTAACATGCAGGGGTAGGAAGAACATAGGTCTGGGAAGGGAGTGGGAAGCGAGAGGAGCAGTGAGCAGCTGAGCAAAGTGGGGATCCTGTGACATGGAGGGTCAGGGAGGGGCTTCGGTATGTGATGGGACCCTGCAGGCTGGCAGGGCCATGCAGACAGTCGGCAGAGCACAGCGAGAGGGGTCTTGGCATGGAACTGGGCAGAAGGGAAAAGATAAGGGCAGGAAGCCAACAAGCCTGGGCACAGATGCTGGCAGATGCTTTGCTGGCAGATGCTTTGCTCCCAAAAATGTATGAATTCTGGGAGAACAGGACAGCTCCTGGGAGAAACAAAATCTGAGTAATGTTGGAGAGAACTGGAGGTGAACAGTCTCTGTCTCCTCTGAGACAGCCTTCTCCTACTTTGCATACGGCCTGGTCCCCATGCTTGAGTTTGCTTGCTCATGTTGCTTTTGCTACAGTGGCCTCTTACATTTAAGACTTCGGGTGAAAACACAGAAATCAGAAAAATTCTGGGGAAGTGAGATTCAGAAGTTCTGAAAGATGAGATTATTGTTGGAAGGAAACAAGGAACTGCAATTCACTAAGAGCTATGCATTACTTCCAGTTTGTGTTCCTGGCTGAAACATTACAAACAAAAAAAAACCTGAAGTTAAAAGGAGGGGAAAAAAAAAAGAAAATTGCTGCTTTGCCAGTCCTATAATAGTCCTTCTTTTCCTAAAATGGAATGGAAAGACATCATTACATATTGCCTCTACCATCTCTTTATACATAGTACCAACAGAAGAGATACTGTACATGAATTAGTGGCACTGCATCACAATTCCCTTCCCATTACATGCATTAAAAATGGGATCATTAAGTGATTCTCACTCTTTCATACTAGTGTGCACAGAACATTTGTTAAAGCTCAACACCTACTTCCTTGCTCACTTGAAACAAGTGCATGAAATGTGAATTCTCTTAATGCCAGCTGTAAGCAGGTCAACCAGGTGCAAATAAGCATTCTTACCTCTATTGCTAAGTGGAGACATATAATGATTTCAGATACAGTGCAAATCTAGTTTAAAACCTGAACTCTTTCCTAATCCAGTTCTGGCCACAATAGCTCTCTCATCTTTCCGTATCCGTAATTTCATGGGAAAGACTTGGGACAGTCTTTCCATTCTGCTCATGCTGTTTTAACTGTTTAACACATTCAACATATGGAATGTGAGCCCACTTTGAGTTAACCTTAAAAAGATCCTGTCATATCTGCCACTTCTGATCTCCTCCGGCCCTGCAAGAGTTTTCATCTGTGTGATTCCACCCAGGCTTCATTCTGGCAGCCCAGTGATTGGCCATGTTCACAGGTAGAAAATGCTCCCATGGCAGAATTGGGATGCTTGCAAATGTGGAGAAAGAAGTTTTCAGCAGAGTACAAATTCTGCATCCTAAAGAAAAACACATTAGAAGTTCTGGAAAGTAAAGGACATACAGAAGTTACTTGAGCTGGCACTCTCCCACACAGAATAAAGACATAGATCACAGAAGTAATGTACTGAAATCCTGTTTCCATTCTGCTATGGCACTCCACAATTCACACAAGAAGTATGGTAGCTGCCAAATACCTAAGTAAAATATTTAGGTACAAGCATTTAGGAACGCCAAGTAGTTCATAGAATGGGTTGGGTTGGAAGGGACATTTAAGATCCTCTATTTCCAACCCCTTGCTACAGGCAGAGACACCTCCCTCTAGCCCAGGTTGCTCACAGCCCTGTTCAACCTGGGGCTAGTTATAAAAAGCACCAGCACCACATACATGAGGTGGTCCTTCACACTAAATAAAACATTCAAACTCAAGCTATCAGGAGGGATTTTATCAAGACAGCATATTATGATCCAGCTTTTAACAAGAGACCCCTCCTGAGCAAGTGAACCTTTCGTAATTTCCCTGTGTTAGAACAAGGAAGATTTACATCAACAGCAACCAAACAGTACAGCTCCACGACAGAATAGGAGGGACGGGCATTAAATTTAGCTACAGGGTGCAAGTCTGCAGAGCCATGGGGATCCAAAACAATTTTTAGCACTTCTGAAAGCGCGTGGGTAGAATCTAAGCAAAAGTTTTGGAGTACACTACTTCTGTGTAATTTTAACACAAGCCTTGTGCTTTTTGGTTTTCTACTGAAAAGCATCAGCTCTTTGAGTCAAATGAAAATTTCCATTTTCGTTACTTCAGTAAGTATCTAGGTCCTACTGGTTACCAAAAGAAGCCTGAAAACACAGGTTCTCAAGAGTCAGTGATGCAACCAAAGGCAGCAAATTTAACAACCATCATTTCTGAAGGCAGTTCCCAAGTTCTCTTCCACTTTTCCACCATTGGAAGGCAATAAATAACACCCTCAAGCAAAAGCAAATGGGGTTGGAAGTCCTATGAGAAGAAACTTTTCCCGGAGGCAGGTGAATGTGCATCTACACCATCTGTGCCTGCAGATTGGTCCTGCACTACATTTTGGGGTGTCCTCTAAGCTGTGTGGGCAAACAGTGGAGGATCCATACTCAGCTCTCTGCCTTCCTCGTTGTCTTCTGTGCTGAATGGATCCCAGTTTCAACAGACATCAAGCATTAAAGATGACGTAAAATATCTAGTGGAAAATTTAAAATAACACTAAAAAAGTAATTTATTGATGATGCACTGCTGAAGCAATCATTGCAGGCAGAACATGCGTGTAAAACAGCTGCATTCTCCATGTTATACTGCACCACTTTCTGGGATTGCATAATAAAAAACCATACAGTGATGCACAGATAAGCATGAGCATCTTAGTGTTACAGTTTCCTGTCTTCTGCCAGCAAAATTTCTCAGGCTTTTAACTACAGCAATTGTTTTCTAATTTTGTGACATTTGAGCTGACCTCTTGCTCTTTATTTCAAGGGATTACCCTTTGTTTCATTTACTTATTGTATGAGTAAGACAAAACTCATTAACACTTCGCAGAACAACACTGCACCAAAAATGCTCAGCAAGTCTGCAGACAACACCAAGCTAAGCATCTGATACAACCGAAGAAGGGATGCCATGCAGAGGGATGTGGGTAAGCCTGAGAAATGGACCCATGTGAATGTAATGAGGTTCAGCAAGGCCAAGTGCAAGGACTGCTGCACTTGGGTGGGGTGCACCCAGCCCATGGCCGGGATTGGGACTGGATAAGCTTTAAGGTCCCTTTCAACGCAACCATTCTGTGATTCTATGAATCTAACCTGAAGAAGCACTCCCATTTAACAAAACCCACCAAAAAAAATTAATGCAAACAAGAATCCCTCAAATCTTCATCTTTTATGGTCTCCCACAATATCTCTGGAATAAAACTGGATGTGAAGCTAAATTTTTTTTAAACTTTGCTCCCTAGAACAACCCATTTCTATTTTTACATGCGCAGGGATGTGGCACATAATGAAGATGAACTTCTGGAAAGGTTATGCAATGCCTTTGTGAAAACCAGCACTTTCGCTGCATATGGCTTCTATTGCATTCAGTCACAAAGCACACCTACTACTGACTGCATCAGGTCACTACATCCCTGCCAAATTTGAGGTCTAATCCAGAGCTACCTGGGAATTTTAATTTAGGCTCAGCCTGGAACACAGAGCACTGCCAGCTCATGGCCAGCTTGGCTGTGCTTTGTCCATGAGGTTTTTGGATCCCAGCTTTGTTGGGTGTTACTTTAACATACTGGAAAAGGAAAGCTTTAGAGGAATGGAACTGGAAGAAGGGAGCTGACTTTGACTTCCAGTGGAGAACCAAGATGGAAAACTGTCAGAGGTGATGACCTGAAGACAGAAATTGGACACCTTCTGACAGTTCTCACTCCATTACTACCCTTCCTTTCAAACGTGCTCACAGAAGTGGTTGATTTGGGATGAGAACATCTACAGGGGTGGGCAGAATTTCCTGCAGAGGGTCTGATGGTGGAGAAGGTTTCTGTGGCACTGGAGATGGGCCATGGGCTCCCAACAACCCCCAGCCAAAGTGTTGGGCCCGTTTTTGTGCCAACAGCAAACTCAAGCACTCATCTTTGTGCACTCATGTGTCCACAGCAGGACCCGAAAGATCCCATGGGGTAGCAAAGAGCAGCTGGGTGCATGTTCAAGGGTGGTCGAAGACTTTTGAAAGGAAAACAAGGTGAAACAATTAGTCTTTTAAAACAAGAACTGCTGAACTGATTACTACTTAACAGATCTAATCTTTACCTTTGGAATCTTGAAATATTTTGCAGCTATATTTTCAGGAAACTGGAAATGTTCTGAAAGGGTTCATACTCAACAAAAGCTGGATATGGTTTGTTTGTACGAAGGATTTTGTATACTGAGGGATTCAGTAGCAGGAATGTGCATGTTTCAGGAAATACCTCGTGTTTTCTTATTAAATCTGCTTCTTTCCGTTTTTTTTTTTAACCTGCAAAATGCATTATGTTTATTCCTACCTCAGATGCAATGGCGGAAAGAACATTTTCCTTGTATAAACAGATTTGGATACACGGCAGAGACACGCAGATTCTGCGAGGCCCCCACTGCCAATTAATTTCAGTCCTGTGTTTCAAGAGTGTAAAGAGTTCTACAGATGATTGATTTAAAATCAACGTTGGAAGATACTAAAATTGGAATTGTACCATTTTCAGCAATAAAATGAAGTTTAACATAACTAAATTACATTTTTGAGCATGGTAGAAATACGTTTCCCTATGTTTCAAGATCTTGTTCCTAATTTTTCTCTGGCTGTCCACTTGTCCCTTGTTTCTCTGCAAGAAAAGCAATCATCCTAATTACAGCTCAACATTTCAGTGCCAACAGAGTACTGCAGAAGCAGTAAGTTTTCTGTGCAATCAGTGATCTTGCCCAAGTAATTCAGGTAAACTCAGTTCCATTTTCAGCATTATTTTTCCTGAAAGTACTATTATGATACTTGCTGTCTCTCACCATTCCCTACTGAAATACTCCATCCAAGCACCCTTCCATCCTTTGAGCAATGCTGCTTCTCCCTTCTCATCTTACACCAATGCAGGTGCAGTTGTTCCACTATGGTCCCCTGGGATGCAGTCACGCATTTTGGCAGCCCTGCCCACCAGCACACACCTGCCCGGAGGAGGTGGCTGTTCAGACAGCAGCGCGTGCCCCTGGTGGGACACTTGGTCACCTCCTGCCTTTCAAAGCAGGAGGGGTTCAACAGCACCCGATGCCTCTCAGCTGCAAGCAGACCATGGATATCTTAACGTCTCCATGCTGCCTGCAAGGCAGACTCGCACCTGCCCTATCCTCAGTGGAGCCTGTAAGGCTTTGGCATCAATTTAAGTAAGTACAAAGTGAGGCCTTGTATGTAATACTGAACCATAGAATCACAGAATGGTTGGGCTGAAAAGGACCTCAAAGATCACCCAGCCCCAACCCCTGCTGTTGCCCCCCAGCTCAGGCTGCCCACAGCCCCATCCAGCCTGTCCCTGAGCACCTCCAGGGATGAGGCATCCACACTTCTCTGGGCAGCAGAGCCAGGGCCTCACCATTCTCAGAGTAAAGAATTTCCTCCTCACATCTAATCTAAATCTCCAGTCTTTTAGTTTAAAGCCATTTCCCCTCCTATCACTATCAGACTGTGTAAAAAGTCAGTCTCCCTCCTGTTTATAAGCTCCCCTCAAGTACTGGAAAGAATATGTATAATGCACAGCTGGCAGCAGAAGCTCTAAGAGGTTGCAGGGTTGTGAAGGTGTCGACATCACCCAAAGGATCATGCTTTGCATTATCTCCCACTCAAACCAGCTCAAGTACAGTTTCCAAGTAGACAGGTTTTGATCAGATATAGACAGATGAACAAACTCCAAAGCAAACCACAAAATCCGTACCAGAGAAAACCCTTTCTTGGCCTCAGGTGTCAGAGCAGCACACCAATTTACAGCACGGTATCAAAGAAAGGGAGAAAAACCCCAAAAGCTTTGCCCCTCTCTGCAAGGGGCCCACAAGGGAGCTGGTGCTGCACGTGCCACAACAGCCACAAACTGCTTCTGACGTTGGTGACAACAGCGGTGACACCAGGAACTGACCTAAACTCATGCTGTTATCAGATTGTGCTGGCAGGATGGGCAGCTGTGTGAACGTCTGCTTGCAGAGAGCAGGTTAGAGTGCCGGATGGAGCTTTTACACCGAGCTCCACCCTGCAGGACTCATACACAGAAACCAGGACAAATTCCCCCCAGAGGCCAGGACAGCCCTGCAACCAGCGATGCAGACTGGCAGCCCTCTCACTGCACGTCCCATGCCTGTCTCGGACAGAGGATGTTGGTCTTTCTGGCATATTTAGCCAACCCATACACCAACAGAATAGAAATCCAGGTATTTTCCCCAAAATGTGTTTCTAGAGGTGGGCTGCAGAGGGAGGGCTTAGTAGGAAACCCTTTATCAGCCCTCTTGCTTTTTGGGAGCCCACGCTGCGAGGACAGAGGTAACCTACAGCTTCTGTGTCAGTTGTGCAGTGAGTCACCACCACTGGGCTGCCTCACACTGCTCGCACTGCTCTGCTCATTTCCTGTTGCACACGGCCTTCTGTCAGAACTGAGAACATTACCACCAAAAAGAAAAAAAGGAAAGAAAGAAAAAAGAAAGCTCGATGATCACTCGGTGTAAAACTGTGTTGCCAGGGCACCTATCGTTTTCACCGAGGTCAGCAAAATCTACAAGCAAATAGAGTCAGGTCCTCCCTTTGCAGCAAGCAGTAAGTCTAATTACGGTATAGAAAACCTCTGCAACAACAGTGATTTCCAGTACAGATGCTCACAGAATGCCGAGCTGGCAGCAGCGCTGCACCATGAACGTCTCCGCATTTATGCACAAAGCACAGTGCAGGAAGATGCGGGCAGACCACTGCAAGGGAGTCGGGAACCTACAGCATTCCGGGAAGGTGAAAAAGAAAGAAAGTGACAGGCAGTGACCTTCAAAACAGGAGTGTTTTCCATACTGTCATACAGTCTCTTACACAGTGTGAGAAGACAGCAGCTTTCCGTGACTCCTTCTGACATGAAAGTATTCCACGGAAATTGCCAAGCCCGGGAGCTGGCAAAAAGAAAGAAAAAAGAAGGGGAGCAGAGCTGCTCCTTTAGCTAGCAGGCTGCCTCTCCTGCCTTAGCAAGATCTCTGGTGGCAGCCTATTTTGGCAACATTGCCATCTGTCTACCAAGATATCTTCGCCCCAACCTTCACACCGAGCATTGCAAGGTGAGTGCCTGATCCTACAGACCTGGCCCACCAAGTGCTGTTACCTGTGAGCTGCCTGACTGTGCAGCAGCTAGATCACTGAGCTGCCATCAGGTAACACCAGCTCATCACCTAGAGATATAGATCAGAAATCCAAACTCCACGCGCTTTAGCAATGCTCCCACAGTGCCCTGTGCCAATCCGTGTTCACCTACGAGCCAGCCCCAGCACCTGCTCCCTTCTCACTGCCTCTTTCAAGCACCCACTGTAGCTGCTTTTCTGAAGGATCTTTGTGAATTCTAGCTCTCTCTCCCTGCTTAGGATGCAGGTTATGCTTCTGCCAATGGCTCTTTACAATTACAGCATATAAAAGCAATGCAGAGTAAACCATCAGGCAAAAGTAGTAATTTTCCACCAGCAGCGTTTGACCTCAGTGCCCTCCCACACCAAATGGGAATGAGCTGTAATGGGAATCTCTCACCCAACCTCAGCCTGTCACAGGTCACACAGTATAAAGGGGTCAGACTCTTAAGCCAAGAGAGAGAGATGACATGCTGAGAACCATTCAGCCCACACAGGGCAGAAACCTATTACTTCCTCACTGACTACAGAGGTACAAACTCACCTTTAACTACATCCAGCTTTGAACACACAACTGAAAGAGAGGAGATGAATGCTGATGTACACACGCATCTCCTGAACCTAGGAGAGCCAGCAGAGGACACTGTTTAAAATTAGTTTTGATAACCCAATCCTCCTTAACAGATTGGGACTTAATTTCCTGTTAGGAAAATGGAATGGTAGCACTCTCCTCAGTTGAGATGCTAAGATGCCAACGAATTCAGGCTAAGAAGTGATGAGGGTCCCAGTGGCACGTCAGCTCGATATATACATGAGAACTAAGTGACAAGTGTAGGAAAGTTTTACCTTCAGTGAAACTAGATGGCAAGAACTGACCACAGATGTCTGCCTTAGAGTGACCGAGTTGGGTGCCAGTTGGGTCTTGTTATTTCCAAGGGCTCCTTTGCTACTCCAGCACTCTTTGCACAGTTATGATTATGCTCAGTCATTTTGCAAACTTACGGCAACTCTGCATTGACTATGCCTCCATGTTAGAGCAAGGAAAATTCCTATCTGTTTCTACGAAGCACGCCAGGCGTTCTTCCCAAAGACAGGCGGGGAGCAGCTACACTAACCCAGAGGCAGCAGGTTGCCACCCTGACATCCCCGTCCCTGGGCTTCTGCGCTACTGTACGGCTTCTGCTCCCTTCCTGTTCGCGGTGTGGTGAGACACTGCAGGCTAGCACATAGATCTTGATGACTAATTGTTGTGGGACAAAGATCTCTATTCGCTGTAACAGATCCTCCGCTGCAAGGATTTTTGTCCCCCCTCCCCCTCTTCCTTAAATTAGTTTTCATTGGCAGGATGCAGGTTGGATTCATCCAAGCCATGGATCTGTTTGCCTGCATTTGGATGTCTCAGTTAATGGAAGGAAAAAAACTCAACAGCCCCAACAGGAAAGAAGGGAAAGAAGAGAGGGGACAGAATCTCAATGACTCTAACCACTACAGCCTGGTATGTTTTTGAGGGAGACCAGTCTGACTCCAGATCTGGCAGGCAAGAGGGGTTCCAGACCTGGCCATGCTGACTGCTGCCCAGCTGCTGCAGTGCAGAAAGCCAAGATCGCATCACATGTCACAAAATGCCAGACAGACATATGCAAATATTTTTTCATCGGCTTGAATGCAAAACCACGCACCTCTGAATGCAAAAATGTGCACCTCCCTGTCTGTCACCTGTACTGAAAAGTTAATTCAACCATGCAAACAATAGCATGGAGCATCATTCCACCAGTGCCAAACCAGGCTCTAATTAAGAACAGAAAATTGAAATCTATTCACCAATACACATAAAATGTGAACTAACTCACAGCTTTAAAGCCGAAAAAATGCCACAGATTGGCAAGGGGAGAGCTGTCATGTCACCAGTGCTGCACGTGTAGCTGTGATTTTACACATCTTCTGAATCTGCTCTCAGTATGAAAAACGACTGACAGACATCAGCCCGGATCTGGACAGGAAGGAGCTTCAGGAAGGAGCACTGTGGAAGCAAAAAAATGTCACACTGCACAATCAGAGCCCTTCTTTGGATCCAGGCTAACCTCAGGATTTAGTACTGCATCTCTCCTGTGCCTTTTTTAAATTATTATTTTAAAACCAGAAATAAGAAGTATTTGTTTGATTTGAAGTATTTGATTGTTGTGTTAATGTACTACCCGGTCTAATTCAATAGGATTTCATTTTTAATGGAATTTTTTCAGAATGTTAAACTCTTCTTATTTAGCGATTTTCACATCCTTACACAGGAGAACCGTTCTTCCTAAACATGGTTCTTTAACATGCACAAAACAGTTTTTGTTTTATACAAAACACAACAGACAAGTAACCAAAGTTGCCTGGCCCAACAACATACCAAGAACAGCAGCCAACAACATGAGGCTTGTAAGCCTCAGTTACAATCCAAGTCTCTTGCAGAAGCAGCCAGCTCCCTTCCTCTGCCTCTTCCACCAACCTGCAATAGTGCAGTACAAAGAGGAAGGCATTGTGCATTCCAAACTTGAGTTAACAATATCCTTTCTTTAGCCTACCCCTGATATTTAACCCAGAGCTCCCAGCAAGCAGGGTACAAAGGTACCACCACAGATCCTCCCCGTCACACACATGAGAAATCTCTCACAACCACACCACAAAAGCCAAGAGAACTGCATAAATCAGTTTGAGTGCACTTCTAGTAGATTGCATCTCCTTAAAAAATCCAGTGGATTTCAAAAGGTGTCACTCAAGAAGACCCAACAGAGACCTGCTACTGCTGAATCTATTGCTAGTCCAATAATCCCTCCCCAGAAATGATGAGAATATGATTAATTGGCAGCAGTACCCTATAAAGAACTGTGGGGTGATCATAGAATCATAGAATTCTCAGGTTGGAAAGAATCTTCAAGATCATCAAGTCCAACCGCAACCTAACCATACTACTCTAACAACCCTCCGCTAAATCATGTCCCTGAGCACCACATCCAAATGGTTTTTAAACACATTCAGGGATGGTGACTCAACCACCTCCTTGGGGAGCCTGTTCCAGTGCTTAACAACCCTTTCTGTAAAGAAGTATTTCCTGATATCCAACCTAAACCTCTCTTGGCGCAACTTGAGGCCATTCCCCTTGTCCTGTCACCAGTGAGAAGAGCTCCGCTCTGACTGCAATCACCTTTCAGGTATTTGAAGAGAGCAACGAGGTCTCCCCTCAGCCTCCTCTTCCCCAGACTAAACAGTCCCAGTTCCCTTAGCCTCTCTTCATAGGGCATATTCTCCAAGCCCTTCAACAGCCTTGTTGCCCTTCTTTGGACCTGCTCCAGCACCTCAGTGTCCTATCTGTACTGAGGCGACCAAAACTGAACACAGTACTTGAGGTGGGGCCTCACCAGTGCTGAGTACAGGGGCATGGATGAAAGCATCTATGAAGGAAGAGTTACAGTGTAATTATATTAGCAAAAATCAGTGGGGACAGTGGGACACCACACTTTCCATCCCCTGAGCCTTAGATCATAGCAGGGAGGCACCTTGCCACGGGGCACAACTAAATAACAGTGCTCTGTAAATGTGCTGGGTTAACAATCAGTATTCAAGGGAGCTTTGCTGAAGAGTTCAAACAGTATTTTCTGACGTGAGTACTTAATACTTATCATGAAAACAAAGCAAATGCTCATCTTTTAAATTTCCATTTAAGAAAAAAGTACTTTGAAATTCAATGAAATTCCACTATCCCTTTTACACTAATTCAGTTCTTAATATGTAAGACAATTACCTTGGTTTCTACTAATGGTTATCTTAACAAGCAGAGTCTCTGTCTATGACGACATTTATTAGCAATACTCAAAAAAGTTCAAGGAGAAGTCCATCACTTCCCACTGTGATGTGGAAGTGTGTACAATGGGGAGAGCCTGAGCTGACTGACACCAGTTTGATTCACCTGACTTTGTGCAAAGTCACGTTTAGTGCTCACCAGCAGCAGAATGAAATCACACCTTCTGCTCATTCATAAATCTTGACCAGCACTTGAGCTGCCCATTGCTCCAGCAGAACGAAACACTGATTTCTCATGGCTGCGGTGCTTTGATTTGTGGACAAAAGGAATAGGTGCGCTCAAAAAGAGGCCCTTTGTCATTGCAGAAAGGTTACCGAGCTGTCACAAACTCACTACTGAGGGGAAACGTGGCTCGCATCTTCCCATGCTGCAGTGCAGAGAGGCACATGCCAGACCTGCACCATACCTCAGCCAGCAGGTCCTGGGCTCTGCCACAGAGCTGCCCTGGGACTCAGACAGCTGTACTCATTCCTTGGGCCCTCCCATGCTGTCTCTGCCTGGGGAGAGATACAATAAGACCCTGATCCCATCTGCTCCAGGTATTGGAAGTAGCAATGACTGCTGTATCACCTTCCGGGCACCGGTCTTAGCATCACAACACATCATCATGCCAGCACAATATGTCAAAGCACATTGTTTAGGTCAACAAGGCTGAGATAAACCAGATGATGGGGAAAAAAACCAAGCACACAGCATGGAGCCATATCAGAATGAGAGGTTCCAGCTGGGTGCCAGCCTCCAGCTGAGAGCCAGCGTGGCTTCCTCTGCACAGTGCTGCCTGGTGGTCTGCAAGGAAGCTTTAGAGCCATGCCATATGAGTCCGCAGCTCTTGCCAGCAGCCCACAACTGAAGGAAATCTGCCAGCACTCACCTTGCCTCACTAACCTCTCACTCTATTTTCAGACAGGCTCTTTGCAGCAGATCTCAAAGAAAACCTGATGCACCTGAAGCACATCAGGGAACACGTAAGTATGCCAGTGTACATGAGCCATGTGTGTGAGATGAACTGGTAAAAAGCCATATTTCTAGTGTGGGAAGTTAACTGCCTTCTGGGCTAGGAGAGAGCAATCATAGATCCACCCTGAATAACTGGTACAAGTGGGTAGCACAGACACTTCCATTTCATTCTCTGCAAAATCCATGCCCATTTCTCACGGCTGTAAGAGACCATACCCATCCCTCACTATTTCATGGTCTAGATTGAGAAAACAAGGCCTGAGAGGTGATAAGGAAGGGAAAGTGGCTCGTTTGTGATCCTGCAGCAGAACAGGAATAAAATGAAGATGTGAAACTCCTGCCCTCAATCCTGGTACCATCTGTATCCTGAGACTGCAACTCAGTTTGCATTTTCTGAATGTAAGTAAATTGTGCAGGAATTTTGGGGTGAAAAGATTCACAATGTATTGGCTAGAAGCCAGCTGCAAGGGAAAAGGCATTCCCTGGGCTGAGGTTTTCAGTTACCTAAAACATGGCAGTGCCACTGAATTGAGGGCACACATGTGCCACTGGACTGGAGATCAGCACTGTGCTGGTGTGGGGCACTGGTTTCACTCCCTATATCCTGTTCTCCCAGTGTTAGAACCGCTGTGAAAGACACTCAGCAAGTAATACTAAGTGCATCTTCGTGGGACTGAATGATTCACAGCGTGGCTTACCTGGACAATTAGCTTCTTTTCTTTATCAGGCAGAATTCGGTAGGTATAAACGCAATTCCGATACCTGGAACAGATCAGAGGAGATGCTGTTAGGTCACCTCCAGAGGGAATGAATCTCACGGTAGCACCCCTCCCCATGAGAGGAGGTATTGGAAGATCCCTGGACAGACAGATAGCTTCATGCATAAGGGTTTTAAACATTTCTCTCCATTTCCCTCAAGCCTCCAGCGTAACATCAGCTATAACCAATCTTTTGTCCCAGTTACATTCAATTAGATTTTTATTTAAGGGAGAATACAGGAGGCTTTTGCCCAGCAGAGTGTCACATCAATGTGGAAGAGCCCAAGGGCAAGGAAAGAAAGCCTCAGCAGTGCTGTAATGCGGTAAGCATGACATTCCTCAGCAGCCGCTGAGCTCTGGGGAGCTTACATAGGAAAAGTTGGCTGAAAAATCAAACCTTTCAAGTTACCTGCAAAGCATTCTGTTATAACACACAATATGGCTTTAAGCCAATGAATGGTGCTAGTTTCAACGCCTTCCTCTCAAAGGAAAACATGGAATCCATTCTCAGACCCTTGTTGCCTGTAACAGAGCCACTGTACTACCCTCAGGATCATCATGAAACGTGGGCTGAGGTTGCTGTGAGCCTATTCATCATACACTTTTCAGAATCACTCCAGGCAGGAGAGAGAAAGAGAGACAACCAGGATCTTAGGGAGTCGCAAAAAGCAATTGCAAATGTAATTATTCATAAATCAGAGCTGAATTTTCCCAGGGTGTTTGGAGGATTTGTGGTCATGTATCCATACAAACCTCTTTCTGATGGCATTCATGGCCAAGGACACAGAACTGCTCACAGAGCTTCGGTGAGCAATGCAATACCATTCCATAGGCACCTACTCATCCACAGCTGAGGAGCTGCTATAGCAGGGAGCTGGAAGAAGCCATGGACACAATCCTCAGCCACTTTGGGCTGCCACAACTCTGCTCATTTCACTGAGCCCAGGGCAGCCAGCACCAGAGGAGGGTATGCCCCCCAGGAAGGGTATAGGTTTTGGTTTTATCTGCCAATGCAGTTCTCTTACACCATTTCCTCCTTCTGATACGCAAACAGGGCTAAGCAGAACTGCTTATGCAGCTGATGAGAGAAAATTTTTGTGAGTGGAGATTATGGAACTGATAAACAAACCAGCTTAATGGCTCTTGCATCACAAAAGGACCTTCCATGAATGTTCCCCATCACACAGGGTGTTATGAGGCAGCTGTCATAAGACTTGTCAAGACATTTAAGCTGAAGAAAAGTAGAAGTATTAGAAAAGCCACAAAGAGTTGTTGGGTAAGATAGGATCAGGGAGGAGCATTTCTGAGGATCAAACGCAGCGGTCCTTTCTAGCAGCCCCCTAGCTTAGTGCATGTGGATGGAGAAGGCTGTGGTGCGTACTTCATTTTCTACCCTCAGCCTTTGCCTCCTCAGCATCCTGACTGTCAGGTTACATGGCCCCAGTTGCTCTCACATTTCAGGACTTCCCTAGAATCTGCGTACGAGTTCAGAATTGCCCTACTGCTGCTCAGCCTGGCTGTGTGTGTGAGGGGGGTGAATACAACATCTGCCTGCACTTAAACATTTTGTTTGTCTTCTCAGTCAGCTAGAGAAAGAAAGGGGACAAGGCTTGTGCTTTCCCTTTCCCCTCCTACTGGTCCTCATGCACAGGTGATGATGTGCATACTGGAAGCACCCAGAAATCCTAACCACAAAGAGGTCTGCCTAAGCGTCCCACGAGAGACGTCATCCCCTCAGGGTGCTGGAAATGGTACCTCCAGGGAACAGTCCTCCTGGAGGCACGCAAACCTGCGCTGAAGGCTGTGAGCTCTTCTCTAGAAGCACTGCTGCTCCTGCACTCCCCTCTGCTGAGCTAGCCCATTTCTTGCCCATGAGTTGGCAAGACAAGCAGTCTGAGCTCAGAGAAAGGAGGAGGAAAGTGCCCTTGCTTCTTGCCTTTTATGGGGCAGTGTGACCAGCAGAGAGAGCAAGGACAGCATTGCTGGGGGAGGAGCGTTCCGTGCTATCTGCTGCTTCAGCACTCTGCTGGGTTCAGTGCTGCTGCTGTCAATTTTAGAGAAGGCACAAGGGGATCTGAAAATATCCTGCAGATACACCTCCCTTACTGGTCCACATTTACACAAGCCCTATTTTCCTAAAGCAGCTCTTCAAGAAAATCACTACTTCACTCTATCATGTAATAACCACAATTTTGCTGGATTTTAACAGATCTGCCCAATAAATTAGAGTTTTGTACAATGTGACACTTCTTTTTCCAGCCAAATTTCATGGGGTTTTGTTTTCCTGACCTATACACAGTTGACCCTTTCAACATAATCCTCTTTTTGTGACAACCTCCTGCAGCCAGGCTCCCATCCCACCTCTTTCTCTCACTTTGTCTCTAGCCTCTCCATTTTTCAGACAGGAGTGACCGAAGCACTCCAACTCCAAACACCTTCCAGTCAGTAACAGCTGAAACCCATACATCTCCGAGGAGGTTTCCAGCTTCAGGAAAGCAGCGCACTTTGTCAAGATGACATTCAGAGGGAAAGACTTATTCTTCTCCTTTTACCCTTTCTCTCCACAAACTAACTACAGGCCAGAGGAAGCTGAAAGGACCTTCTTTATCCAGACAGCAGTCTGTGGGCCGTTTCTCAGAAGCTGAGCAATGGCAGGCCACTGCTGACAGACCCAGCTGGGTGCTCCCTGTTTCTTTAATCAAACCATTCACATCGGTCACCTCTGAATGGATTTAAAAACATAACCTTTGGCTCCCAGCTCAGAAAATCCTGGTCATTATATTGTTCCTATTTCCTGATCCCATGTCTCTCAAGCCACAAAGGCTTTCAAAGTTGGCTGCAAAAACGTTTACAATGGAAAAACTTATGCAAATGCACGTTAGCAGACATTTTTACAGCACCTTCCCTTTCTGCAGTCCCCACTGCTTTGTAAAGACATCTTGTGTGTGTGTGTGTGTGTGCTGGCTACAAAGCAGTTGTACTAAAAATGCTCAATGGAAGCAGCGGTCTATTCCAGTAGAACATTCCCTGAGAGGCAACTTGTGCCTTCAGTACGCCCATGTACATGGGGCAGCTGCCCAGCCCCATGCTTTCTGCCAGAGACAACCCTTCACAGCAGCATGTACTGTCTCCAGAAGCCTGACCTCAGAGACGAGCAGTTAGACCAGAGTTATAAACGGCAGCACCGCTTTCACCACTGCAAGAAATACACTTTTAGAAAGAAGCTATACTGAGAAACCCACTTGTAGTTTCATGGGCAGCAGGGGGGGAAATAAGTTGTTATTAATCCAGTGACAAGGATCTGACAGGCAGAAGAGGGTCTCACAGAGACTCTCATGGTCTCTCCCATGCAGGGAGTGACTGTCTTATCCCCCTATAATGCCAAGTTTGCTGCCTCAGACTTTACTTGCTGCCTTCAGTCTCCTCTGGCCCTGCAAACCCAGGGCAGGTGACTCTCACTCTGGGGCTCAGCCCCAGCCCAAATGTGGTGGTCAGGGCTGCCAGCACGTCTCTCCTCTCCCTGCTTCCTACATGACAGTATTTACCCCATGAACCAAGTTACTGGGGCAGGTAGCCTCACTGCTGTGCCGAGCGCATCATGCTCCACTCCAGGAACTCTTTCATGCCATTTGCTGAATGGGAAACGGCACTGCACAGAGTGCTGGATTAAACACACACTGAACCAGAGCAAGAACATGCCTCAGAGGTACTGAGCTGAGTGCTTGCGTTGTTACATGTAAGTACATGACCCAAGGGACAGTAGGGTGCCAAGAAGTCAAGAGGTTCTTTTATCTCAGAGCGCAGTGACAGTACCTTTGACTGTTCTCTCCTTTTGTATCGGTGGCAAGAGCGGTGCAAAGAGTACAGCAGTAAAAGAGCCTGCATTTGTTCAGTCAGCTCCCAACCCTACCCTGTGGCCCAGCAGGTGAAAGCCAGCCACACTCTGCTGGGCTGCACCTTCGTATCTGGCTGTTTGGGTGCAGGGGGGTAACCCCTGCATGAGCAGGGACAAATGTGTCCGCGTGAAGCGCCAGGTTGAAAGTGTACTTACAGCACGCAGAGTGCATACGCCGAAGCAATGGACTCACTGGCCCGCACAAGGAAGCTGCCATCCTTGCCTACTTTGGAGAGCAGGTCTTCGGCTCTGGAGCGAGTGATGTTGCCGTGGTACCAGCACTGATCCATTGCTGCAGCTGAAGGAAACCTAAATGCCAGTACAGGAGCTCCCAGAGCTGCCTCTGTGTCTGTGCGTAACAATCAGGCAGCTCCAACTCACCAGCTTCCTGTTTCAATAGTGCAGAGAGGGAAAGGAAACTCAGCCGCGGAGAACTTCCTCAACTCAAACAGCTCAGAGAGTGAGCATGACACGTTCCTGCAGCCCCTGCTCTCTCTCCATGCTGCAATAGAAGCGACTGGTGAGCCCACGTTCCCTGCTTTTCCTTTCATGTCTCCATATTCCGTATCAAAAACCCCACCTGTGGATCCCTCCTGCTCCCCGGCTGGTTCAGTCCCACAGGCGGTGGTGGTCCACTTTCCTATTTATGGTCTCTTGCCAGACCCTCTGGGTTTCCATCTTCTTCCTGTCTGTTGGTCCTACCCATGACAGGTCTCCGTGGGGAACAAATAAATCCCAGACTGGCTTGAAAACAACCTGTGCATTAGAATCCTCTGCAATGTCTGCCCCATTCCTGCACTGTCTGATCCTCACATCTAGCTAGGGGTTCAGCAAGGGACTTGAAACCAAATAATAATAATAACAATAATAATTTATCCCCATACATCTCCATGAACAAAAGCAAAGCAGGATTTGTTTGGGGAATTATTGACCAAAGCTCCCTGTCTGCCACTGTGAGATAGACTTAAAGGTCCTTCCAACTCTAAACCCCCAAAGGTGGGACAGAGCAAAGTAATTTTTGGCAACCTGCATCAGAGAGGAGAACTGGGACTTTCACTTCCCTTTTCTCTGTCTGTACATCTGTCCCTTGTCTAGGCTCTGTGTGGCATGCTCAGTGCTGCGTCTCCAAGGCAAAGAAACAAGGCATGCTTGCAACAAGCAACAACATGGCTGCAGAAGCACTGCTTGCATGGCAACTTTGGTCGCCTCTCCTCCGGCTACTTGGCCTTTGGAGGCAGTGCTTCTGCACATCCACATTTGAGCCATAATCCAAAGCAGGAGCCAAGTGGGACTGTGCATCAGGAGAGTCCCCACACTAAGCACACACAGTGCTAGCTCTGCACAGCTCCCAGAGCCAGAAGTGCTGTGGCTGTGGATCACGCACAGCATACCAGAGTGCTGCCCTCTCACACAGCAGGCAGAAGAAAGCAGCATGGGTGAAGCTGGGAGAGACCAGTATTTGTGGGTACGGAGAAGGAGATGGAAGCAGTACAGCCCAGCATCCATCCCTGGCTGCCTTCCTGGCTCTTTCAGTTTTCCAGACATTGACACTGTACAGTGTCCAGCTTAATCTCAGCTGCTGGGATTAAACTGCGCACACTAGCAATTCAGAACTGTGCAACCCTGCTAAATGGGCAGAACTGCAATGTGCAGGGCTTCCTGTCCACACTGAGCAAGCACTGTCTGTAGACCAAAATTAGCTCAGCAGGACCTGCCCTGCAGCTTCACCCAGATGCACGCAGGCTTTAGGAGCCAGGCTCCCACAGTGCCTAAGTCCGATGCTGAATACTATGGAGTAGCCCTGAATGGACAATAGCTGTGAGCTCTTGCAAGCCACTGAGTGGGTGCAAACACTAATCTCCCTACTGAGAGGAGTATCTGTGTACTGCAAAGAGACTGCGTAGCTCTTTTGACAGTCCTGCCTGGCCACAGTGTGCTGCTAGCCTTGCCCATGCCACTTCTTTGGGATGGCTGATGTTCACAGCAGCGTCTTTGGAGCATGGCTGCAGCAGGAAGCAGAATGGCTCTGAATGTCAAACAGCTGCTTGACCTCACAGAGCTCTCCATGCAATCGATCCATACGATGACACACAGTGGACAGAGCTGATGCACAGAATGAGTACTGTTGGAATGACACTACCCTTGCAGAGCTTCTGATCTACTGTAAGTTAACTCAAGGTAACAGAGAAGTACAAGTCCTGGTCAGACAGCTGAAGCTGATCAACTGGATTCCCATCCATCCCTCACTGACTTCAGCTTTTAGGACACTGCCACTGTTTCTTTCAAACATGTATATCTGTGTCCAACCACACACAACTTGTCTACTTGGAGACATAAACAAGGGGGTAGGATCCAAACGCACATGATGCTTGTGGCTATAAGGTGTACAGGTTTGTTTGTGTGTGTACTTCTAAAGAAAGCATAGGACAGCTCCAGCTGCTCAAGGAGTGCATCCTAATCCACTACCGTAAAGAGCTCTATGATCCCTAGTGGCTCACGTGCAGCACCGCCTAAAGAGGAAATGGCATCTAACTTCCATTTCATGGTGCTTACATCTGAACAGTGCAGTGCTGGAGAATGACAGATCCTTGTGTGGTCGGAGTACACACGTGTGCGCATCCTGAGCTACAAACAGCCTTACTCCCAAAGGACAGCAGTAACTGCTTATCCCACACGGAGTCAAGAGACTGTTCAGCAAATACTCCTCTCTGCTTGTGTCTGCGTTGGAGAAGGCTGGTGGGCAGATCTGAGGATGAAGAGGTTAGAGAAGGAGGGCGGAACCGTTTGCCATAGGGGGAGAGTGCAGTGATCACATCCATGCCAGGTAATACAGTGCACATGGTGATGCTACAGGTGTAGCCTGCAGGTTTCTACGAGGAATAGGGTGCACTTCAAATAGCTGAACTGTCATCCCACAGCTGGGACAAAGCATCACGTAAGAGCTTCCCTTGTAAAACAAATGAATAATGGATACAGCTGTCAGGCAAATCCAACCCAGACTCAACAGTAGGTATTAGATAACTGCAGCAGCAGTACCTCACTTAAACTTACATCGAAGATTGAGGCCACAGCTAAAGCACTAAGACATATTTTGATGTTGGCTAATCAAACATTACGGTGCTTACAGTCTACGGACAGAGCAAACATCATGTTTTCCCATGTTGGCATACTATTCCAAGCTTTCTCTCAAACATTGCAATAAATATTTTATCTGATTGGTGTTTGCTACAGATGGCCAGGCAGCATTCTATCAGCTGGCTGCAAACTACTCTGCCTGTCCAGTGACAGTGCATAAATGTTGCCTGCAGCATCACTCAGGTTTTACAGTGGTCGTCCCAAAATTCTACCCATATCCAGGATGTGTAGTTCTTCAGCAACGGCACTGCTATGCTTGACCACAAGAAAAATGCCCAGAAAGGTATTTGTGTGTGGTGAAACAAAAGGATTTCTCAGTATGCCTGACATAGGAAGCTGAATCAATAGGATAGCTGCTAGCTTTGCTGAAGTCTAACTATAGCATTCCCTCACTAGGCACTAACAGGCTCCTGGCCATGAAAGTGTATTCAGACTCTGGCCTACATCTAAAAACCACATGAATAACAGCCACTAAGTTGAACCACTGTGTGCTTTGCTGCTTCTGCAACCCAGCACATTACTGATCTGCTGCTTGAAAAAGGCTCAAGAAATTACAGGTACATTTGTGAAGGCCACGAGATCTCTTCACTCCTTTGATACTTGCAGCTCCCAGGTACCCTGAAACAAACCCAGATGAACGAGAAAAAACAGGAGACCTTCTCTTTCTGTCTCTGAAAACTATAAGCAACGAACAGCAAAGACGGGGATGCTGAGAAAGCAGAGACTCATGTACCTAACCAGTGACAGTGCAAAGGACTCTGCAGTACCTGCCAGAGCTCCCTGAGGGAGATGAGATCTGGAGATCTGTCTGCTCTTGAAGGCCTTCCAGCTCAAGCACTCCCATGCTCCTCTGCCATTTACACCTTTGCCATTTTCTGGAAGTGAGGCAACATTATTTGTTTCACACATTGTTCCATTGCTGGTAATACACTGTAATAACAACAGCCACACTTGCAAGACATTGGGTTGTCAGAGATAAGAGCAGTTGCTGCATGGATCATAGCTTAGCACTTACATTAGAAAGACCAGCAAGTATTTCCCCCCGACTATAAATTGGGAGCTCCCTCTGCAGACCCGACCCAATCCTGCAGTTCTGTTACAGACAGATTGCCATTTCTGCCACCCGTCCTGTCCCCAGATGGGGGGGCATGGGTCCTGCATAGGCCCCGCTCTCACTGTCCATGCAAAGGGAACCACTGGAGCACACGAGGCTGTGGTTTTGGTACACGAGAAACTACAGCTACTCACTGCAGTGTAAGCAAAAGGGCAAATAAGCAAGAACATAGCATGGGAAGTAAGGAGAAGGTGAAGTTATACAGAAGTCCCTAAGGGGCCTGGGAACTCAACAAGCAACCGCCAAATCCAATACTGAAATGGGCTGGGAACATTTCAAGACAATGGCAACCCACAGCCTCTCTGAAAGCAGAAGGTATCCAACCCTGCCAATAGAAGGCTGGATGGAGCTGTCAGCAAGCACTACGGCTGCAAGAAGGAGTGCACCTAACAAGAGTGAAAACAGTTTTCTGAAGATAACAGCATATGCAGGGCAGCACACCCAGTGTCCCCTCCAGTACTTTCACCACAATTTATAAACACAGCTCAGCATTGAATAGCTGCCCTCCATTCCCACACAGTCCCTGAGCTATGAGTATGTGCACTTCTATTCAAGCCTACTGGAGGCCTTAAGGCAAGACCTCCGTATAAAGGTCGTGCTTGCCTTCAGCATGTGATTTTTAAGATGGCAGCCAAAGGGAAGGGCGAGAATGGAGAACAGCCAATAGAAAACAGGACCAAATGTGTTTAGTTTTAGCGTGTTTAATAGACTTTGCGATATATACATGCTACAAGACAATGCCTAATAGACGGTGTGGGAAGAATGCGGAAATTCTTTTGCTGAAAGAGGAGAGGTGATAGTGAAAAGAAGCACCAGCAAAGGTGGTTTTCAGAAGAATCCCAATGAAAAGGCTCGAGACTCAGCACTCAGATGGGAAGGCTTGCTTCAAAGTGAACATTACAAAGATTATCTCTTCACATTGTTGATGGATCCCGTATTCAAAGAGGCAGGAGAACATGGGTGAGCCATCTGGCCCAATCCCCATGTACTGCAGATCTGAGTAAGCACATAAGCCCTTGAAGAGAATGCTTGGCTTTGTCCAGCGTGCTGGATTTAGAGGGCTTTTGTTGAGGTAAATACCTAGATTTCTTCGACCCCTTGGGTCCACAGGATGAGCATACAGCAACCAGCTATCTTGGCACCAGACATCAGGAGGAGGAGGGAAGGCAACAATACTTCCATGACATCCAGAGGGAGGCTCTACAAGCTTTTCAACCCGCTGCCCTTCCTCAAAGTCCACCCCATAGTTGTAGCTGACAGCCTGGATTCTCGCTCCCCTGTTGGTCCTAGCATTGCAGTAGAGCACGTCCTTGCTACAGCTGTGTACCTCAGCTACCTGGCACTCCCCTGCACTCTCTTTTTCCACAAAGTTCCCCATCTCCCATGTCATCCCATGGTCAGAGCTGATGAAACAGAAGGCGTGAGAGATTGGGTGTTGCTTAGGGTCAAAAATACGAAAGGCATAGGCAGGAATAACAAGGCTCCGGGCCATATTGGACAGCTGCAATCCATGACCCGGTCCCACTGCAAAAGTGGCCCAGTTCTTATACTCTGTGCTGATGGCACTCTCGGTGATATCCTGGACAGGGCTCCACGTGCGTCCTTGGTCCACACTAGTGACGTAGCAAAGACGTACCAGGTTGATCTTTGTCCTGAGCTGGTGGTGCTCAGAGATCTTTCCTGGGACAGCTATGAAGAACAGGATCAGTTTCCCTGAGACCTCATCATAAACAGGACAGGGATTCATGGATCGGTGATCTTCCAGCTGTGCACTGACAATGGTCTCCATGCCGCTCCACTGCCAGGGCAGAGTGAAGAGAGACAAGAGTGAAACAAATAAATCCAGGTTACAATGTAAGGATGCTCAGATAAAGTTACAGAAGAGCTTGAGAACAACAGAGGAGAAGCAAGTTTGCAGACAGAGTAAGAAATGGGCATCACCAGATGTAAATTAGAAGGAGTTAAGATTACTTGGATGATGCAGGGCTCATACACTTTACCAAGCAGGCGAGCTATATCCTTTTTAAATTACTACTCATTGAGGAGCTGATAACTGCATCTCAATGCAGCATGTGTCTGATGACACTTTAAAAAAAAAACAGCGGTTGAACTGTAAGAAATCCTCATCAATATAGATATGACACAGACATGCAGGGGTTAAAACATGCTTGTAGACACTGTGCTCTGTTAGCGCTTCTTAGGACGTCAGCTAGATAACGGAGCCCTTTGCAAGCACACTGCACCTGATAAATCCATTTACATTCAGACTTCTACTCCCTCATTCTGAGTGTTACCTAAATGATATGACACTGCAAGTGCAGTTAGAGGCTGCTTCTGCTAGGCAGACTCCAGCTCCTAAGAGGTCCCCATTAAAGGATTACAATTCTCTGATAAAGGATTGGGATAGAAAAATGACATTTTTTTTTCCCCAAAAAAGACTTTAATGCAAATGCAAGAAATGATTATAAATAGAGTATCCACCACCCCCAGTCACTCGGCAAGATAACTGTTAATAATAATAACAACAACTGATAGATTAATAAGGTAGCCAATTCACTGGCACAGACAAACCAGATGACACTCATTTGCGTGGGGGAGACTAGCTGTTCTCAACTGTTTTTTGTACCAGAAATTAGTTCTAAGAAGATGAATTTAAAAAAAAAAGTCAGCGATTGCTAATTCACTGCTCCCTAGCTCTGTGACACTCCTCGTTTCTGCTTCCTTTCCACATCTTTGCTACTGCAGCAGGATTTGTGCCCCACGTCTCTCTTTGCTTCTGCAGAGATGGGTCAAAGCCATTCCCAGAAAAATCTACTACAGCTGCCCCACTTAATTTCCCCAACTCTTGGGCAATCGTTGGGTTGAATCTCAGCAGCTATAAAGGTAAACACATTGCTCATGGGCTGTAATTGGGCAGGAGATCTGTTTAACTACAGTGGAGAGGACAGACACATTCAAGTCCTTTGGGAACAGGGTAGCAGTATGGTTGGACAGCCTCCACCATTTCCTTACTAACTGGTACCTGAACATGGTGCGTGGCTGGGTTGTACATGCCTCTGCGCATCACTATGAGCTTGGCATGCTCATCCACCACATCCTCTCGTTCCTCAGCAAATGCCAGGATGATGCTGAAACGCGGCAGGTAGAGCAGGGCTGGGATTCGATAGCTCCACGTGCCATTCCGGAACAACATCTCTTGTTTGAGGACAGGAAACAAAGCCATCGTGCTAGGGAATAAGACAGAAATGCACCGCATTTTAACCCATACTCAGCCCAGCAAAGTGCAGCAGGAACAGATCTCACCACTTTCTGCCCCCCTCGCTCTTTGCTCTCCCCGTTCAGTGTGTTCTGACATGCACTGAAACATCATTTCTGCTGCTTTCAGTTTCAGCTTTTTCTCATGCTCTTCTGAAGAGAAGCCACGTGTTGCACAGCAGCCAGCAGCACAGACCAGACTTCGTCCAGAAACAGCCTGGTTGATCTTACTGGAGTAAAGCAAGTCCTCTAAACACAGTAAACGAAAAAGCTGCCTGTGGTTTGTTCCTTCTTAATGAAGTTTGCAGGCTGAGATTTTGTGGGTTTGCTTTGTAATTCAAAAGACTGATGACAATCAGACATTTTAATATTTTCCCTCAGAAAAGCATTATTGCCTTTGTTGGGGATGTTTCCAAAACCCAAAACAGAACTGCTTTGCTGAATGTGAACTTCAAGACCCATAAAAACAAGTCACTGAAGGCCCGAGCTGTGCCTCTATTTAAGGATGGCAAGCACTGAACATGAAAAAAGAAAAAAAACATCCTCTCCCACAAGAATTACAAACAGTCCCAAAAATGCCAACCAGCTGTATTTAAGCTGAGAGTGTGACGCAAAGCCCAAGGTAGAACAATTGGACTTCTGGACTGGGTCCTGCAGGTGTCTGATTGGAATGGGAACGGCCACTGCCTGCCTGAAGCAGACATGGGGACTTCCAGGACCACACACATGTTCATAAGGCACCACAGAACTTGGAAACAAAGCGATCAACAATATGGAGCTACTAACGGGTAACGTGTCAGGAAGGACTTATGGTCAGGTGAGACACTTGTTATCCATACAGTGACTTAGAAACAACATTATGGAGGAAGACAATCATAGAACGGCTTAGCTTGGAAGGGACCTTACTGCCCACCCAGTCTTACCCCCGCCATGGGCTGGTTGCCCCCCAGCTCAGGCTGCCCAGGGGCTCATCCATGCCCCTGTGCACCTCCAGGGAGGGGGAAAGCACACTCCTCTGCGCAGCAGTGCCAGGGCCTCATTGCCCTCTTCCTCCCCTTGGATCCACTCAGTCTTCCATCCTGTTGCACCAAACCTCTTTTGGGAACTGATTTATCCTGGCAAAAACCTGCTAGCTCGAGAGAATTATGTTTAAGCAGAGGGGAGGTGAAAAGGAAAAAAAAAAAGTATCTCATATGGTGGACCAGAAACTGAAGGCCTGAAAACCCTCTGCTCAGAGATGTCAGAGGATTGGGAATAAAATGAAAACAAAATTTTTAAAAAAAGGAAAAAAAAAAAAGGAAAAAAGAATCAGGCCTTAGATCTCTGACGCATTGAGTGGGTAGGATGGCAGGGATGAGATGACAATACACTATGAGTAAGAAATTGAAATGCCTCCTACCTCAGCTGAGGCAAGACTCGCAATGCTGTCTTGAGCACTGAAGATTCTGAGATTTAGATAAATAGGGAAGTGCTGTAGTGGCTATTGGGTGTGTATCAGATCCTCATATTTTTGAAGGCTGTCTTGGTAATCCAGGATCTGAACTGCACCATTTCAGCTAAAGTCAGCTATAAAGACCGGAGCCAGCCACAGCCCCATCGCTGCTCAGATGCAAAGCCACGCAGGAGAGAGCTATCTCAACGAAATAACTACTCCCTCCTCACTGCCACAGCAGAGCAGCAACTATACAGAAACATTACCAGGGATCAGATCTCAGCTCTCCACGCAACAACGTAAAGAAAAAAGGAGGTCCTTCCTAGGATAAATAACTGCGTTGCTCATTGCATAGCAGCATGGGTCTGGCCACTCATTCAGATCGCAGCCATGGCTGTGTTCTCTTCGTTCCTGAAACAGAAGCTCACCAGAGCACTTCCAGACTATTTAAAGGGAGATTATTTCAAGAGATATTAGTCAGCCTATCTAGTGCAGCACAGGTTCCATAACATTCTGCTCATGGTGCTATTCTGATATTGTAATCTTTTTGCAGGGCAGGGCGAGAGGGAGGGGAAAAAAAAAAGAGGGATAAAAAATAAACAGTGGCAGAGATGTAGGCTACACCCATACATTCTTGATCCAGAGCTGAGAGACCAGTGCCAGAGAGGCTGTGCTGCAGCACAGGAGCAGATCAGCCTACAGGAGCCAAGTCTGCTGCATGGTCCTGCCGTCTGCAGGCAGCTCTGCCCCGTGCCCTTCGCCCCAGTGCTAAGAGATGCTCGGTGGTGGTGTTGCAATATTCATCTTTTCCTCTGATTGCCAAACAGGGAGTGAGGAAAGGTGGGATGTTAAAAGCCTGTGAATGGCTGCCATAGAAACAAGCTCAGGGTTCCCGGACACAGCACTTGTGACTGCAATTGAGGAATATACTAGAATTATACGACTCTTCCATCTATCCAGAGATCAAACAGGTGTGTGTGTGTACACACATCCTGTATGTAGGGAGTATATTAAGTCTGTATGCATATACACACATACACAATGCATCCATTTGCAGAGAAACTCTTCCCTCTTTTTCGTTAAATACACTTAAAATTCAGTATTAAGTTTCTTCTGTCTTCTTCACTGGAGGATGCTAAGGCAGAGATCGAGTCACAACGGCCCGAGTTACACAGAGTTAAAAAGATGCAGAATCTTAAAACAGCTTAAGACTATTTACATACATACAAAAAGCAACACAAACTCGTTCTGCTTTAGCTATTTTCCAACCAATAGAAAAAAAAGAAATTGATCTCTCTTAACCTCTACCCATTTTCAAAGGTAGAAGCACTAGCTAGACTCTTCTAAAATAAGAGAGAAGATTTGCAAATCATTAACAGAACATCAAATCATAATCAGGACAGTCATGAGGCACGTTCAAAAGCTCATACTCCAGCACTGTAGGAGCTCACATCAGACAGGTCAGTCTATTAAATTGCCAGGGGATGCAGGTGTCCACCACGCTATTCTGCTTCTGAACCGTATGGAAATCTCTCTGCCTGGCCTGCAAGGAAAAAAGGCAGTGGTAGTGTTGCAGCCAGCATGAGCTGAGGACGCAGGCAAAACAAAGTTTGTAGACACAGTGACTCAAGCAGAGGACCAGACAGCGATGCATAAGAGTAACTGCTCAGACTTGTATCAATTTGATTGCCTTGGAAAGAAAGGCTAGCTATACTTTTGTGAGGTAAAGGGGCAAGTAAGGGGAATGGAGTGGAGCTGATACAGTCATCTTTTTTTGTAAAAAGAGGTAGCAGATAGCCTCCTCCCAGACGATAGAGAAACTAGAGGGAAGAAGGGAAATGTATTATGCAGCCGCTAAACCAGTATTCCCTCTTGTTTTTTGGTGTTCGCTGGAGTTCTGAATATACTTCCCAGGCTTACCCTTGAGAATTGCTCTGTTCAGGGCACTGATATCAACCTGCAGTTCCTCTCCAAGGCCCCAGGGAAGGTGCTGCACTGAGTACCCTATATCCAGGTAGATGTGAGCAGACAGGGAGAAAGAAGGGCATGGTGAGAATCCATGAGAAAAAGGGGAGTTAAACAGGAGGAAACCATTGCTCAGAACTTGCAAGTTATGTATAGCTTTTATTATTTCCAAAGCATAGACTTCTTCCAGTGCACCAGAAGAGTCAAAATAAATAGCAGTGGGCAACAAAATGAATCTGTGATGGATCGGAGGCCTGGAAGGAGCCCAAGCTGCAGTAAGGAATAGGTGCTGACAGTCCCCAGGAGTGGGAACTCATCCCTCCACGCAGTCCTCCAAGGCAGCTCTTGTGGTTCCTTAGTGATAGTTGGTTGTTGTTTGCTTTATTTGTTTTAAATATAGAGGAGAATTGGCCCTCGTGTGTTTATTTGCTTTAACCCTCTCCAAGAAAAGTGACTAAGAAGGATAACATTTCCACTGGCTTCAGCTTCTGTAAAAGCCTGTCCTTAACGCATTCAGATCCAAGGAGAAATGTCAGTAGGTCATTCAAAATAAACCAGCAGAAATAAGGCAATACGTTAAATTCTATTCCCCAATCCCTAGCAGGGTGCTCTGCTGCAGGAGTAGGTTAGCTCTTGTGGGAATCCAGACAGGTCCCAAACAAATAAACAAACACACAAACCTATTGGAAGAGACTGGGGAAAGGGGCAAAGAACACAAAAGAACCTGATAGAGTCAAGCTCAAAACTCAACTAAAATTCTGCTTTTCAAGACAGGCATAAGAAGCCAAGACCTGGACTTTCAGCATTTCCCAAGCTTATAGAAGTCAGCCAAGCACTATCCTGAAATATGTCTTTTTGTTCATTTAAAAATAATAATAAAATAAAACCACATCAATTGGGATACTGCACAGATGGGGACCAGGAGAAGTCATGTTCCAGTTGTACAGGGCTAAGAGATAGTAGACCCAGTCTGCTTCTAAAATACTTGCTACACAGCTTATTTTGATGTGCAAGCCTTCTCTCCTCGTTCAACGGAATGGCTGGGCCTATTTCTGCTGAAATTCAGCATGAGAGAGCTCTAGTTCCAGCCTTCTCCTCCAACCAGATCCTACACTAAATCTAGGACATGGGTTCTCTTTGCAAGCCAGACAGCACCAATAGATCAGCCTCTGTGTCAAGTCAGAAGGGAGTGTTATCAGCGAGACCAGTCAGACAACAAATCTTAAACAAAAGGCTGTTTAACACATTCAGAATTCAAGACTTAAAAGGCACTTTAAGGAGTTACATTAATCCAGCTGTCAAGTGGATTGAACTTTTTAACTATACTAGAAACAGAAAGTTTTTCTTGTGGCATGAGCTTCATACTAAACTTAGAAGGGGATTTTTAGCCTCCTCAGTAGATGCTTTCCTAAACAATCAGTCAAGTTCTGCTTTCAAAACGTAGCTCAGCCTGGCAACAGCTCCTGTGCTTTAAAACACAGGTTTTCTCAGCAGTACAGAGGAATTACATGAAGCAGCTTTGTTTTTCCTTAGCATATGTTCATTTGGTGGAGGACTACACACACTCCTACCTGAACCACCAAAATGTTGTATATACCTTTTTAGCTCCCAGCAATACCCACTGTTATGTAGAGAAGAAAGAGGGGGGGAAAAAAGGAAAAGAAAAAAAAAAAAAAAGGAAATACCTCTTTCACTTTGTGCCTCCTGGAGGTCACATGAAAGGTAAAGGAAAAAAAAAAAGAAAGAAAGAAAAGCAGTCCTATTGAATACAAGAAAAGGGAGGTTCACCACACTCTCACCCACTTGTCTCCAACCTGCAAGATTATTTATGTTGGCAGCAATGTCAGCTGTCTCGGATCCCCTGGGAAGAGCCAGCAGCTAGCACGTATACGCAAGCTGACATTTAAATAGCAAACCTGCTTTGCATAGAAGGGGAGGTTCCATGTGAGCAGAACAAATGTTAGGGAAAGATTTTTAAGCGTTCATAGTAATTAACATGTTTCTACCTGCATGGATAGACAGGACTGTGGAATAGACATTGCTGATAGTTACACCATTCAGCACGCTGTCATGTCCTGGTCTTCCTGTCCCCTCATGCTGAGGAGGGGAAAGTTCCTCCAATCCCTGCATGCAGACTTGCAGTATCCTTTCATAGGGCTCCTGAGCGCCATGAAAGTTTGCTGAATGAGTTCAGAAAATGGTTATAACAGCAGGTGAAATTGCTGTGTCAACCCGATGCATTCCTCTGGTGGCTTTACCCACCTCCCATCCATCAGTATGCTGTTTCCGGATGAAGAAATGGGTCAACACAGGAGTCTCCAGGCAGTAGTACAGGAACAACATGCTGGTGTATGCAAATGCAGTTCCCAGCAGCTTATGTGGAGGTGTTACCGGTGCCAAACTTCACCCCAGCAGCCACAGTCAATGAAGCAATGAGCAGAGTCAAGTAGGAGAAGGAAGAGAGTACGTCCCTGGGGTCCCAGCACGTGGTGGGAGGCTCAGGGAAAAGAGGATAACGCCATTGCTTCTCCCAGGTGTGGCCTGCCTAGCTTATAGGCAGCACCTGCAGCTCCTACGGCTGGGAGTAGCCAAGCAAATGCTTTCATTGTCTACCTTGTGCCATTGGTGTAAGGTGGTACTGCTGCTGTTGTCAGAGATGGCCTTGCCTTCCCCTTTCGTTGTTGTTTCTTTTGCTTTACCCTTTTCTCTACTGTTTCCATTGCTGCCATTAATGCTTCTTGCCTCTGAATTTACTGGGGAAAAAAATAACAACAATAATAATCCTGTAAACAGATTTTGTTAGTAACATAAAAGGAGAAAGCAAAGCCTACTCTGTTGATAGCTGTTGTGGTTTTGATCTGTGCAAGCCAGACACAGAGCTGCAAGGGTGTGGATTTACAACCAACTTAATTAAATTCTTTTGTACTACCATCTTCCCTCTCTCTTGAGCAACCCTATCTCCTCTCTTGTGCCAGTGCTGATGCTCATCTTGCTTTGTCAAGCCATCAGAGGATGTTGGTCTGGCAGCTAATCCAGGAAAAAAAAAAGAAGAAAAAAGAATGAACAGTTTTCTGCTGGGTCACTGTCCTGGACTGCGTCAGCAGGAGTCAGACAAGTAGCAGGATCTGCAGCAGGGGAGGGAGTAGGAGCTTGAAGCTGTTGACACAAGGAGCAGACTCACCTCTCTGACTGGCAGGTAGCCATTAGAGCAAATTAGCTGCATCACAAAACCACACCCCATATTTATGAACCTCACCTTGGCTGGGCAAGTGAAGTATTGCCTTAACTGCGAGACACAAAAGGAGCCTCAGGGCATTTGTATTTTGTTGTATCTGGAGTCAAATGATAGTCAACGCAAGGAAGAAATCCTTAAGAAACAAAGGCATTGATATCCATGAGATAGTAACTTCTAACAGCGAGTCCTGGAGAAAATCCAGAGTCAAGCAAAACAGACACAATTAAGAAAGAAGGAAAGACACTGGGAAGGCTGCTAAGACAGTGCCAGAAAGCAAGACACGAACAATTGCTTTGTGGCTTTCACCTTTTTTTCTGCTCCCTGGCTAACGGCTGCGTTGCTCAAGGGGTGTTCTGAGTCACACACTGCTTCTGCAGTCAGACAACCCATAAATGCTTGTTTGTTTCATAGAAATCGCCTTGCTTAGCCCTAGCTTAAAACAGGTTGTCCATCACTCCTTAGAAAGGCCCATTCCAAATGTGGCTTGCAGCACAATAAAAATGGTGGCAATGCTCCCTGCTCTACTGTGGCAGCACCTGGGTGGCAGGGTGTCTGTGTCTCTGGCCACCTCCCAGTCCCCACTGCCCTCACCCTTCCTCCCAAAGCATCTATACGAAATGGGTTTCTCAGCGTAGACATGCTGGGCTCAGTCCCCCCTGCTTCCTTCTGCTGTAAATCAGAATCAGTGGCACAATGAAGTTTAAGATAAGCCCGGGGAGAATCAAGCTTGTCATTTCTGTTCATTACAGAACTTACTTACTTCATTGCCCTTATATCTGATTGTTGTAATGAAAACGTTTTTTAAAAGGTTAAAAAATGCAAATAGGGTGTGTGGGTGCATTAATAAGAGGATATAAAAATAATGCAGAAGATAATGAAATGAAAGAATACTGAACAATGGAGCATTTGCATTTGGAGGACCACGTTCAAATTTCGGTGCCACGTCTTAGGAAAGAATAGCAATAGCTGCAAACGAAGGCTAAGAATTTAGAAGCTAGTGCCTGCAAGTGTATGTGAAAACAAGTAGGAAAACAAGAGATGTTGCAATTAACAAGAGTGACACATGGTCCATTAAAAACTGTTGGGGTATACGTCCCTTGTAAAATGTTTAAACCTGAATCCATGGGTTTGTTAAAGTGTAAGGAAAGCACGCAGGCTCAGGTAGTTTGGTGTGATGGCTCAGCTACAGAGCATGGCAGCTGTCATCTGCCAGCTAACATTAAAATCGAGATGCCCTGTGTGGAGTTAGGCCATAGGAGAGAGAATTACACTGTTTGGCAAATTTTCAGTTACAACACTATGGGCTGTCCTCCAGATGTTAGGCAATATGGCATCATTTGTGCAGAATGCAAGTCCTGTAGACCTGGGGGCTGACTGCTCTGTTAGCAAAAACAAAACTGAGAAAAAGCCAAAGTACAATACTGAATGTAACTCATGCAAGTGTTCACTTTCCCATTAAATCACAGCCTCACTCTTAGTAATTATTTCCCCTCCTTGTGGAAAGACTTGAGCAAAATCACAAAAATTTACCTCCTCTACCCAAGGAGCACCACCGTGACCCTATGATGGGGATGTCTGCTTTCTGACCCTCTGCAGCGAGCTTTGTGTTCATCACAGGGAGCCTCTGTCCCCTGTGAAAGACAATGTCCGAGGAACAGCCTGCCTATGATACACGGTATACCTTTCTGCCATTCACTCTTCCCATTTGGACTGGAAAAAATGGATTATGTTTTATATTTGTAACAAAACGGAGGGCAATTTTTAGAAAGCAAAAAGAGACATGGTGAGATTTACATACAAAAAAAAGGACTGTGGAAGCAGGATTTATCTAGTTCTCAAAATAGCAAAGTGATGAGGAGTTGCTCTGGTAGAACTGGGGCAATTTAACAACAGAAAAGTGCAATAAAACTGGAGTCTCTTGCCTTATGTCCCCTCCCAGCTCTAGGGACACTGACAAACAAGCCTGAAGCACAAGCCCAGATCCACCCAGGAGTGACTCTTGCGACACCTCATCCCTCGCGCTCGTGTCCCACTAGCTCACAGAGCAGGAGTGCATGGTCTGACAGTGCTCTTGAGTAATCATTACAAGACTAATTGCTGACAGCCCTGTATGCCAAGGCCAGGCGCTCAGCTGATATAAAGGGACAGTGGCATTGGTGGCCAAGAAGCTATGACGACCAACCACAGATTAACCAGAGCTTTACTGAATGAATATTTGGATTTCCACAGGGTAGATTGGGTGTGGGCAAAATACAGCTGCTATCACAAGGAATGGGGCAATGTTATGACCAAATTAAAATAACAAGGCAATTGGCAAGTCCGGTGAAGAAGAAAAAAATCATAGGAAAGACTAGCCTCAGCTTCAGCAGGCAGTATGATGCTTCATGCCATTCCGTCTGCAGCCTTAAAAATACCAGGTGAGTTGAGGAAGTTCTAGGATGAAGTAAAAGCTGTCTCCTAAGTATAGCACTGCATAGGTGTCTGCAGAAAATGCTAGGGTTTTTTTTGTATTCCTTCGAAGCATCAGGCTCTAAGCTGTTTGCAGAAGAAGGACACTCATACAATAGCAAGCAAGCCCACTTGCAAGCACAGCAAATGTAAGCACAACCTGAATAGGAAATCAAAGTATTCTGGGGGAGAAAATTACAATGCATTTGGATGAACGGTTACAAAAGGCCTTACAATAAAACCAGGCTGAGTCTGCTACATCCCAGGTGTCCCAGTGCCCAGGTATGGGAAAACATATGAAATGTAAAAACTGACAAGCTAAAAATAGCCATAAGCATGTAGGTTTTGTCATCTCAAATGGCTGTAAATAATGTAAAGCAAGAGCAGTAGCTCAGCCAGTGGGGCTGAAAAGTGCAAGCAAATTCCATTTGCTGTTTCCACATATTTGAGTTTGCAGATTTGAAGTGAAGTTTCACCCAGTTTTATATGGGAGGTTTTAAAAAGCCCTGTCATTAAACCTTTGGCAGAAGCAGTGCAAAGGACATTCAGAGTGTGTTTGTACCGACTTACCTGGGTAAAGGGAAAGCTGTTCCTTTAAACTGTTTGCTGTGGCTCTGGAAACTGAGCAAACAAAGTCAGAGGGAAACTTCCCTTTCAAGTGGAACTGTCAGAAGGTACAAGGACTGAAGGACAGAGATCTTCAATAGGACACACCTGCATCAAGATTCAGAGCTGAACTGCAAATTTCTAACAGCTCGGGGGAGTTTAGTCCAGATTTGTTCGACACACCTAATCTCGATAGCAAATGACAGCCTGGTTCAGCCCCAGAGAGTCAGGTGAGTAAAATCCTATTCCGGGGGGATGCTGGAAGAGGAACGGTCTGAGGAAGAAACATCAGACCACAAAGAAAGGCACAAGTCCAGTGCCTGAGAAACAAGCGGCTTTTCTCTGCCAGCAAAGACACCCTGAAGGGACCCCGTGCAACCCAGAGGGAGTGCAGCCGTAGCGCTGCTGAAATGCTGGCTGGTGGAATGGAGGCACCGCTGGCACAGCCTACCAGGCTGCACATCCACTGCAGGGAGGAAGCTTAGGCAGAAAGGAGATGCAGGCTGCACAGAACGGGCATTAACGTGACCAACTAAAGAGCAAACAGCCCAGAGTCATCAATCAAACCATGTGTCTTTTTCCAGGGGCAGGACAAGCGGTGATTTTTTCCTAGCAAATGTTTGTGTGTGATCTTGCTTTAAAAAAAAAGAAAGAAAATAAAGACAGGAAATATGAAAACCAGCCTGTTTTCCTCCTAAGGGTGGGCTGATCTTTCCCCTTAGCTGAGCTGTCCATTCACTCTCAGGAGACGAATTGCTGTGCATCCACTATGGCTGTGAACGCCATCCCAGCAATGATGTATATATTTAAATGTGCCAAGTAAACAAGAAATCAAGTCTCATAAGAACAAGCTAGCTCTGGAGGTATTAACCTATTGACAGATTCAACATTACAGTAGATCTGCCAGCTCCAGACCTAATAGAAAGTAGGAAATAGCACTGAAAATATATATATATATTTTAAAATGTTTTGCTGAACCTGTAAGAAGGACTAATTGGATTACATTCATCTCAGGAGATAAACAGAAATTTTGTTCAGGGTTGATTTTACCCAGACTCAGATAGGGACTGATAAATGCAATCCACTTTAAGACCAGCTATAAATATAAGAGTATGTGTGAAACACCACAGTAATTGACAGAAAAGAAGTGCCTGGAGACAAAGAATGCATTGTCCCAGTGCCTAATTTTGAGAGAACATTTGCAAGACAATGTAAAATGCTTTAACTATGTAATTACCATTATCTGTCCCTGAGTGTGTTGGCAATGCCTGGGGTTTTTACTACAAGTCTACTTTTGGCAGAAGCTTGTTCTATGATTTCTGTCAGCAATGATATCACCATCTTTACCACAATAGTGCCTGGAGGCAATGTTCCATCTTCCCAAGTAACAGCCCATGGAAATACCCCTGTTTTATATTTGGGTATAAAATAAGAAAAAATGACAAGATTCAGTGAAACCCAAAACAATCCAGAAACCTTGGCTCCTTCCCACCTTCTCTTTCCTAGCCAAAATCAGCTCTGAATCAGATAGCCATGAAAAAACAGGTCTGGCTTAATCTGCAAAACCTGGACCTTGCTGTCCATTAAGGGGGCACTTCCTGAAACAGTGACTCCTGAGCTCAAAGGAAACTTCAGGAGAGCAACACGGAATGACAACTCCAGTCAAAATGCCTGCTGTTGTGTTAGAAATATAGGGAACAGCAAATGAATAGAACAAAATACAGAGAATATCCAAAGGGGTTTTGCTTTCTTTTTTACTTACAGTATTATCCACAGCTCTTTTGAACCTACCAGACTCTCTATGTCAAACCCTTGCTCAAGTTCCTTGCTAAGTTCCTGCTCAAGTAGCTCCCAAGGAAAGACCATGGGAGAAATGTAGGAAAATTAGATAGTATGGTACAGTGCTTCCCCTCCAGCAACAGGGAACTGTGACCCAGGAAAATCCCTGACTTGTTCAGATTGCCCAGGGAACTGCAGCAGAGCTGAGAAATGAACTCTGCCCTCACAGGAGCTAATTCAGTGCCACAGCCATAGGATTTCCTACACTCATCCCCACCTTGCTCTTTTCATGCTTAGAACTGGGGATGAAGAGGAGGGAAATAACTGCTGGTAGTGGGAAAATTCTCAGAAGAGAAGCCCTGCCAATCTTTTCCAGCACTTCCACTCTCTAAAGTGAGCTACATAATTGCGGTTAAGGAGGCTATGTCACTTGTGTTGATGCACATGCAGCCAGACAGTACCACAGGGGCGCCTGTATTTCAGCAGTGCACCACTGCAGAGTGCTGTAGCTGGCAAACTGGAGGTAAGCATGTGGGGCTTCCAAGTGTGATTGCCAAAGCCCACAACTGGTACCCCAGTCCTAGGACAGAAGGAAACGCTCCGCTCTGGGAGCAGCAGTCCTGCCAGCACCTGCCTTCCTGCCGGGGTCTGCCTTCCCTTGGGGCTAGAAAGAGACATTCTGGAGAAGTTTGCATTACTGATGCTATTTGCTGCACAATTTCCAGAGTTGTCTAGCAAGTGTTTTTTCCTGAGTACTGAAGCCTTGTGCAACCAGTTTAACAGGCCATAAGAATAGCCTGGTTTGTACCAGGTTTGAATTTAGCTAGGTGCAGCTGACAAGGATAGCCTAGAACAGCAGCCTTCCAAACCTGCCTAGCATTTCAAACCAGTATAAACCAAGCTAACAAGATTCTGATGTCTGTCCTGTCTTCTGGCTTGCTTGCAGCTACAAACTTGCAAGCAGACTTACCGAACAGACACTCCTTGCGCCCTCCACCCAATAACCACTAGGAGAGGAAAAACTGAGAGCTTTACTATTCCTTGATCAACAACATTAGCCTCTTCTTTCCCGGCTTCTTTATAAATGCTTTCAAATAAAAACCCCTTTGAGTTCTTACCTCTGCAGTTCAAATAACCACCCTTGCTCATTCTTCCTTAATAAGTGTCTCACACACAACAGCACATCAAGAAATAGAAGTGGATGACACTATTTTTTTCCCCAAGAGCAGCACGAGTGTTGTCTGCCCCGGGGAGACTGGGCTTGTCTGCTTACTAACCAGTCTGTCTTGAAAAGCTTCAACCAAGACATCTGCTAACCCCATCTCCATGTACTGTGACATTACTAACCCTCCCTGCTTCCAGTGAGCCATTATGCCCGGGACGTAATTTCTTATACTGTGTACTTGACTAAACCATTTCATCACCGACTAAACTTCCTAAACCAGAGTGTTTCAATTTTTAGAGGCTGTGACATTTCTGGACTATGCTTTATGCTGTGTATTCTTTCCACAGCTAGAAGGCTTCACATGGTCCAAACAGAAGAGAACAAATGAAAAGGAACAAGGGCCCTCAACTCCCTTTTGCCTGGCATCACAGGCAACAACATTTCATAATCAGCAGGGAAAAGGGAAGGAAAGGGGGTTCCTCTAAAGACAGGTGTATATAGAAATGATGTCAGAAGAGCAAGATGAGTTTTATACCTTTTATTTCTTAAGATCCTCTCAAAATCTTCAAGCAGGGATGTACTTTCACCATTGCATGTGCACTCATCTAAGGAAAAGAATAAAAATAAGGTCAGATTTTTGTTTAATTAGTTTTAAGAGCTTATAATGAAAACCAGAGGGGCTTGTAGATTTCCACTTTTACTCTTCTGTATGCTTTAAAAATTAGGTTAACTCTCCCACACAGATAGAAAATGTGTGATTATAGATGTACATTTATACGTACATACATATAGAAAAGTGTCAGAGCTAACGTCTTAGCTGTAGCTCATAGCTGCATCTACTACAGGAGGCCCATGGAATGAAGCATGGAATGCAATGAGAAAGGGCTGGACTACTCTGAGATACAGGGACCAAACAAATATATCCATAAGCAGAGACTACAGTTACTGATTACACACAAGAAAGCACATATTTTCAGTCATTATTTTTGAATCAAAAAGAATTAGTTAACAGCAGAAAAGATAAATCACACTGGCAGCAGAAAAACATGTAGTTACTGAGTGTTACTCATTAAGTGTATATTGATGTATATAAGCTAATTAAGACAGAGTAGCTGCTATAAACAGTCAATTTTTCATTCAGAGGGAGTTGTGTGAAGACATATCTGCTCCTGTTATATGTAAGTAGCCATTTATAGGATACACTCACTTTTTATCTATGTTTACACATGTATACTTCTACCCATAGAAGGTCCCACCATGCCCAACTTAATTCTGGAGACATTTTTATATCTAGCCAGGCCGTGTGACTCATTTGTAGCTGTTTTTAATGTACTGGTTTCTGTTTCTAAGCCTCGTTTTCTTGGTCTCATAGTGTCTAATGCACATGGCTTTGGAAGCTATATTAAATGAATCCAACGTATTTTAGTGTCTGAAGTGTTTCTAAAACAGGTTTTCTGTAGCATATGTGCAAGACATAAAGGTTTAATTGTCACAAGCGTGTAATTAACTGCATAATTCTCTCTTGGTTTTGCTTGCTATAAATATGGTACCATCACTAAATCGTGGCAACAAAGCCATTTTGTTCTACTTTTCACCTGAAGGACTACTTCAGAATCTGAGTAGTTGTAGTTTGATGCTGTTAGGAGTGGTGGTAGAAACATGTAGGGCCAAATAATGTAATATTCTTTCAGCCAGCATCCCCAGACTTATTGTCTACTTTTCTCTGGCTTCTGCTGTGAACCTCCTTGGTCTGTTTCTCACTTGCTGGTCAGTCTGTCCCCATGCTCCTCTTGGTTTCTCCAATCCCGTCCCTTAATTAAATATTACCTCGGCCTTGCACCTAAACAGTTCAAATTCTTTTGTGAAATGTCATGTACCTTTGTTTTGGACAGGCACACGTATTTAACTGTCTCTTGCAGCTGTTTGAAATAAAGGGTTGGAATTGTTGTCAGTTCTAAGGAGGGCTATCCCAACCAGTAACAAGGAAAACATAAATATGTGCATACGATAAAAAAAAAATGGGACGTGCGAGAGTGCCTGACTGACAGCAGTTTGAAGGCTGTGTGTTAGCTTGAACCACTGATGAGGCTAAATGAATTCACAGCTACATCTGCCAGAGCCCAGGGCTGAGTCTGTGAGCGTTGCTATTCCCCTGACTCTGACAGAAATATCTCCCAATGCAAACAAAGGCCTGAGCCCATGTGGAGCCCCAGTGCCTTCAGCAGGGCCCACCCACGGATGGCACTCCTTAAAGGATTGGCACCCACGTGAGCAAGAATGGCAGCAGATGAGTAAGGCTTGCTGCTGGATTTTGGACTGTGCCCCATTCCTGTTTTAGCCTCATTATGATGCAGAGTGAAATACTTGAGAGATGACATTTCACTCTGCTCTTAAAGAAGAGGAAGAGAGGAAAAAAATCAGTGCCTCAGACATGAGCAAGGATGTCATGGGGGACTGGTGGTGGTGGGAGGCAGAGGCTTATTTTCAGTTTGCAGTAGGCTTTCAAGAGAATTAAAACATTTTAGAAAGAAACTGATATGATGTAGCAAAATAAGAATGCTCAAGCTGTATTTAAAGAATAAATATTAAAGAAGCCACATTCACCCTGGAGGTTGAAGACAGTCCTAAGAGAGCTCCATCTGGCTCATCAGATAGGCAGGAAAGCTGCATCAATGTGCAAAACCTTCCAGATGAGGTCATTAATTGAAACAAGCTTGCACACATAAAAAGGAAGAAAAGATGATAGTTCTCTTGACCTTCTACAGTACAAAAACACTGCAGCCAAGACAGTAACTTCTGCACTGAGCCCAACACTTCCCATGGAGCTATACATAATTTAAGTGGGCATCCAGTCTCCATGTCAGAATTTAAGGTCACAGCAAAACGAACACACCGCTACATGATTCACTGCAAGGGTTCACTGCCCTCTGTGCTAGAACACTCACCTTCCTTCTGCTCTGACACAATCCTTGCATGTTTTGTGTGCCTACTCAGGCATATGAATGCTCTTGTCTCATCCTTAGTGGTAGGGATACATTAGACAATCAGATAAAGGCAGTTCATTTTCTGTCACTGTACATCCCTATGCAGAGAATATGTACAGTCAAGTTGTACTCGTACATGTTAGTTCTTGCTTCAAAACATCCGTGCATTGCATACCTGGAGACTTCAGGCTATCTCTATTACTGATCAAGCAACCTCCCAAAAGAGGCAACAGCACTGCAGGACTCTGGCAAATGAAGCATTTTTCATTTCAAAATCACTAGGCATAAACTAAGCATATACTAAGCATAGTACTTAAAACTTTGCAGTCAGATAATAACCTTTGCCTTAGTTTTAAGGGAAATAACGTATCGGGTGATTACCCAGGGCAACATATTATGAGGGGCAGCAATATGGTTGTGATCCAGCTGTTGTGGTGGAGCCCTGCAAGACTGCTGCTGAGATTGGTGTCATGGCGTGGGATGAGCAAAATAGAGAGACCATCAACCAAAGCTCTCGCTCTGTGCTCAACCTCTTGCACTGAAAACACGTGCAAGCCCAAAGAGCCATGATCTCAGGTTTCAGGGTGCATCTTCTGCTATGAAAAACAGTTGTATCATTCATTAGATATTCCTGGAGGTGGAATTACATGTGTGTCAAAATGCATATCTCTAACATTGCTATACATGCATCAGTTGCTGTTTTTTACTGTTGTCATCTTTCACTCCTCTACAACCTTTTCCCTGCAGTCTGTTGCCTCTTGAACTACAGGATAGAAAGTTTGCTTTCAAAGCAAATTCAGCTAGATCATGATGCTGCAGCAAGACACGATATCAGGATATGATATGAATGTAGTTGCGATGAGTTATTCCCATGACGAGACTTGACACTCAGCTGCCTGTGATGCTCAGAGGTGAATACCTTTGTCAAAAATTAACCACGAACACTCAGACAGGGATAGCTGTTGTCCACACCTGCTTGATTCATTCCTTCTCTGATACTGAGTAGCTTGACTGCTACCAGAATAATGTAACTTTGAATGTATCCTTGAAACCTATTCCTGTTTTTAACACGCATAAAGCAATTGCAAGCCAGGACTTTCTGATTGACATACCATGAAATGGTTTCCTAACAATTTCTTAGAGTGTCAGTTGTGTAATGAAAAGCATTGTCTTCAAAATTATGTTGTCTTCTGTCATGCTTATTAATGAAAGAAAAAATACATACATTCTTTATAGCCACCACAATAAGCAAATCTCCCTTCACTCCTACCTCTCCTAGAAAACTGGGAAGCCTTTCCCTCCTCCACTGTTATAATCACTTTTGGCCAACCATTTTGCTTGTTAGGCACTGCTTGGTAGCCCAACAGTACTCCAGCTGTTCAGGATGGATGCTCTCCATTCCTTTGACAGATAAAAATAATGCATTCTGGCAAAGATGATTGCACTGGTTTGACAGTGCTACCAAACACATTGTTATGGCTTTGGGTAACCCAGCGGAGGGATTTTCACTTAGCCACACAGGAAGCTCCTTCTCTGTCAGAAACCTCTCCATCCATGCCATCTGAAGCATACAGGAACTTTGATATAGAGAAGATTGTCACAGATCCAACTCCTTGGGTAGTTTATGGAAGATATGTGAATGACAAATAAGAGGTTGTTCAAGTTTATCATTAGGAAGGGTTATATGTGCAATATTAGTTGTGGTCCAGTTAACTGAAATGCTTCCATTACAGTTGCAAGGATCAAGTGTTTGGGGCTTCAGTTTGGGACAGGGGGAAGCACAGTTAGAAAGGCAAGTGAAAAGAAATAGCTTCTTTTTTCTTTTCAAGCTGTCCCCAACAGTAGCTGTTTTTATGTTGCTGTTCTACTGAGCTACAGAGACAGAAACAGACTTAGTGAATCTCTGTACCTCAGTGTAATTTACAAACCAAACTTAACACCACAACCAACAAACAAGTCCTTCATACACTTCCAGTAACACTGGAAGTAGTCCCAGAGCAACCACCGTCTCCAAACAGCCCTGAAGCTGTGGCAGAACTGAAATCAGGGTGTAAATTTAGCAGCCATGAGCTGCACGCTGTGGTTCAGGTTATGAAAGGAAAAAGCAGAGTTTCTGATCTATGGAGCCAGAAGGTGAAACAACCCAGGCCAAGTGCACGATTTCACATTGTGACCCATCCTTTACAAGGATCCTCAAGAATTTTGGAAAGCAGAAGATTTGCAGACGATGTCGAGGCTTACTGGAGTGATCCTAGGGGCAAACAAAAGAAAGTTTGTGGCACACATGGGTTCACGGAGATTGACCCAAAACAAAAACTGATACAGTATATATGATACTGATACTGATACTTTGCCCAGAGAGGTTGTGGATGCCCTCTCCATAGAGGTGTCCAAGACCAGGTTGGATAGGGCCCTGGGCAGCCTGGTCTAGTATTAGAAATGGAGGCTGGCAGGCCTGCCTGCAGCACGGGGGCTGGAGCTTGATGATCCTTGAGGTCCCTTCCAACCCAAGCCATTCTATGATTCTATGATCCAAGTCTGCACACACCGCATTGCTACCTTCTCTTTTCTACTTTCATTTCATAGCAGTTAAGGACTTTTCTTCATTTATCTGCACTGCAGGAATGAGTATTGTTAGTAAGTGTTAGGAAGCCACTCAGCCCTGTAAAACGCATTCATTCTTCTATTTAAGTGCGTGGTACGCAGATAATAGGCGGACTAACAGAGCTATCTCTTTGGATTTTACTTTATATTCCATAACATTTTCATCCTGGCAAACAAGAACTTGGCCATTAGGAGTACCTGCTGTAAATCAGCTAGTAATCTACTGCTCACAAAGAGAAAAAAGGGTGTGGTCAGCAGTGGAGCAAATACAGCACAATGATGAACACATAAAAGAAATGTTCAAGGTATGGGATGGTCTCCTTACTCACAGTGATATCAGAAAAAAATCCAGGAAAGTCCCCCATACCCTAAACAGATGAAGCACTGCAACCTCTGGACGAGCTAGGATATTTTCTTCTTTTTTCATGTTTTGCTCTGTTTTGTTTGTAGGTTTCCAGCTCTCATCCAGATAAAGCTGATGGAGTTGTGGACACTACCTGCCTGCTGTTGCTCTGCTGCTGATCCATCCTCTCGGCTGCTCTAGACGAGATCTGAAAGCCATGGATGGGCACGGAGGAGAAGCCGCCGGTGGGCTCCAGCAGGGTATTTCTTGGTCATTTTCAGTCTCTGAAGGTGAGGAAGAGTCAGAAGGTACTGACTCAGCGATCCAAGAGGGGGACTCGCACACACACTACATTGCCATTCAAAGAAATTCCAAATACTATCGGTCCATGAGGCTGCCAAACAGATCGAAGAGAAAGACTGCAAGGGAAGCAATGCATGCAGGGCGCGCTGCAGGTGAGTACTGACCCAAACAACCTTAAGCTTCCTTTTTCCATTGAGATTAAGAACTACGGGAGTCAATGAGGTTAGGAAAGCAACAGTGAAAATAGTGAGCAGATTCAGAGCTCAGCACTCTACAGAACACCCTGCTCTATGGCATGGCTGGCAGAGGGGTGCCATCCTTCTTTGCTCAGCCTGGAATTGCAAACTGGTTGGTTGTTAAAACGAGCTACATGGGGAAGAATCTAAACAAATCTGCGACTTTGCTTTGCCACCGCTCTGCTAAGAGAGTCATAATTTAAACAGGGAAATAAGCTGTCAAAAAGAGTAGGAGCTTCTTTAGAATATAGAAAGGACATATTGAAAAAGTGGGATCTACACAAGTCATTGTATGGCAAGCTGAATGCCATGTGGAGTAAATAGCCAGCAAAGGCAAAGCAGTACACTTAGGGACCAAGCCTGTGGAAACTGCAATGAAGTGAGCAAGACTTCTCTGAAAAGTGCTGCCACCTCTCACTGAAGATAGCTCTAAGTGACACTTACAAGCTCTTTGGACAAGGAGGCTGAAATAAGAGAAATACCGCCCAGAACATGCGTGCACTGAGGCATGGCTCAAGTACAAGCTGAACAAGCTGGCTAAAAGGCTTCCAAGGGAATGGCATGGAGCTGCATCAGGGGAAGGATTTGGGTCAGGGAAAGGCTCTGCTCCAGAGGGCAGTAGGCATGGTACAGCTCTAGGGCAGTGGGCACAGCCCCAGTGCTGCAGCTCAGGGAGTGCTGGGACACCGCTCTCAGACACAGGGCTTGGAATGTGGCCAGCCCTGCGTAGAGCCAGGAGTTGGACTTGATGACCCTTGTGGGTCCCTTCCAACTCAGGATGCTCTGTTCTATGAGCAGTACAGAGCATGGCTGCAAGGCGAGACATTCACTGAGCTGGCACATTGTCTGAGCAGCTGTCTGTGAGAGAAATGAGAGAAAGTTATGAGAAGCTGAAAAGAGAGCCAGGAAAGGAACTATCTCAACACACTCAGAAGTGCTGCTAACAGGGCTGCAAGCAAAAGCTGAGAATAGCTGTAATTCAAACTCTAGATGAGAGAGACCTGGAACTGCGAATACAGAACATGCACTCTGCTTGGTCATCTAGGTTTTCAGAGAAACTGAATTTTATAGCCTCTTGTAAATAAAAGGGATTGCAGTGAAAATACCTATTCCATCTTGAGATTATAAACTTATAAATAATCCTCTAGACTCTGAACTTTGGCTAACTACATGAGTTAAAACAATATAACAATATTTCTGATGTTTGAGTGCAATGCAAGACACAAGGACTGTTACTTTGTTATGCAGTAGTAAAGCACATCAGTTCAGCCCCTGAAAGCAAACCAGGGTCTCTAAGAAATCAAAGAACAGAAATCCTACACCTCAAAATAAAGGAGGCCTGGGAAACGTCCCCAAGAAAATAGGTGTCTCCTGCCTGCCTTGCCAAGGGAGCCATGCTATTTCAGCAGTACAAAGGCCCATTCAACCCTGTGGCAAGGACGGAAGGAAAGTTCCCTCCCTTCTCCAAGTTTCCAAGCAGACAGCAGCAGAGCAAAGAGCTCCTGTTTAATATTCTGCTGCTGTTGTCAATGAGGCTTGTGGATAAACTGAGCACTGCTGATGCCAGAGCAGACCTGCTCTCCACCCTGCCAGTGCCGCAGCAGGACCCGAGCAGAACTGTCCTCTCACTGCTTTCCCAGAGCACTGCTGCAAAGCAAGCTGAGAAGAGACTTGCCCTCTCTCCGGATCTCTGAGCATCACAGCATCCAGACTGCTGCTGAGGAGGCCCCTGCTCTGTTAGCTGCAGCAGGACCAGCGCACAAGGACACAGCTTCTTCATACATCTGCAGCATCACAGCATCAGGACAGCAGCACAGGAGGACATCCCTCCTGTCTGGCCAGTGTCACTGAGGAAGGACAAACTAAAAGAAAGACTTAGCAGCTCGTTAGAGCATCCACAGGAGCTGACCTGCGTTTCTCTCCCACATATTCCCTGTGTTACATCTGCGGCTTTTTCTTCCATATCTGCAATTGTTCAGCAAGACACACTGGAAACGTTTTTTTTCTCCAGTTCATACAGCAGAACTCGGGCTATGAGCTATAGCTCTTTCTCCAGTACAACTGTAGCAAGTCCAGCTTTTAAACTCTGCTAGGATTGTGTAAGCAGCTTTCTCCCTCTACTCCACTGACTCCATCCCCTCTCCCAGAAACTGGACAGCAGGGGTTTTTACAGCAGCCTCACTTGTAGCAGGAACTTCTTCTGACAGCACTTGCTGACGTGCATGGAAACGAGGGATGGGTGAGCTCTTTTATCTTGACTTCAAACCCATTTGAACAGCAGCTATCCAAGAGCTTGACTCAATCTCAAATGCTAACCTGTTCTCATTTTACATAGAAAATGAGGAGAGGAGAGGGGAAGGAAAGAAGAAAGGAAGAGAGGGAAAAGTACAGGGAAAAATACAGGGTAGGATACCAAACAGGAGAAATAAAGACCCAAGAAATGAGAACAAGAAAAATAATCTAAAAGCATATAAATCCAGCAGAGAGAAAGGCTTTTATATAGGCACTCTTTGCACCAGTCTGGCTTTGGCTTATAGCCTAGGAGTTGTAAAATATAATAGATTCTTTCCTTTGAATGGAAAATTTGTTTGTGTTTTTTTAAGCAATCTCCTCTGACGGGAGGCTGAATGTTTTAAGTATTCAAAAGGCAAAGAGAAAACTGAAGCTAGCATTTTGTAAGCCTTTGGCACTGTTTGGAGCAGTTAAAGAGTCTGGATTTCACCCTCTCCATCTGAAAATCCATAGCACTGATTAAAAGGGTGTGGCAGAAACCAGCTTCAGTTAGTGTTGACCTGACTGTGCTGTCACCAGTTTGAAATGCAAACAGAATTATGACTTAGACCAAAATATTTCTAAAAAAAAAAAACCAACAAGGCCATTTATCAGCAGGCCTCAAACAACAGGAGGTTTCATTTGAAAAGTGAGATGCATCGCCTCCTGCCAAGTACTGCAGTAATAAGCCATGGACTTAACACAACTTTGGCTCCCTGTGAAAGGACTGGAGGTTCATCTGAGGAAAAGTAGAGAAGCAATTAAAAGTAAAGCTCCTGTCTCACCCAAATCTAGCCTTGATTTATCCAGTAAACTGAACATTTACTGTGAAAGCAGAGCAGTAACGAAGTCCTGACTCGAGAAACAAATATCAGCAAGAACTGGCACACACAGCTAAACATTTTTTCCTTAAAGAATTGCACTGAAAATGCTGGGGCCCAGTGTTCACTGGTCAGAGAGCAGAACACAAGCTGTTGACATTTGTGTCTTGCTTGAAAAGCCAAACTAAAATGTATCTTTGTGTTCCTATTGCCTTTGATATAAGAAAACCACTACCTACAGTACAAGTGAAGATGACCCTTAAGAAAACAATTTTTACACCCTCTTGGCTTTCTCTTATGTCACAGGTTCACTCAGAAACAATGAGCCTGACAAAGAGCCCCTGAACGTTTTACCTCCTAAGGGATTGCCAGCTCCAGTAGACTGTAATCAGACAACTTTAGAAGAATTATTGATCCAAAGGTAAGGAGTGCATGCTCCGGGTATTCACTTCACTTGCACTGAAGATACAGAGTGGTGACAGAACAAAAATGCTTATTTTTGAAGACCAGTTGGACTAAGCTATAGCTACCAACCCATGCCTTCTAATCTTGGCTTGTAGTGCTGTTTTGAGTTTTGTCGTTATATCATGTAGTACTAGAGCTGTGGTATAGAGGTTCTTATCAGCATGAGTTTGGAGAAAAAAGTGAAGGAGCAGCGGGGTAACAGGTAACAGGAAGATAGTGGGAAAAATTTCAAAAAGGAGAATGTGATTTAGGATCACCCAGTGGCATAAGCAAAGAGGGGATGCTACCTTAAGAAGCTTGGTGAGAGAATAAGGAGACCCTGCAGGCACTGTCTGATGGAACATCCCAACATAAGGATGATCCCATTCTCAGCATTCCCACAGGGCTCTCCTGAACGTTGGTATGCAGCCTCATACAGAAGACAGGCTTTTGTATTTGAAGAAATAGCTACCAAAATGTTTTCTAAGACATTTTGATTTTGTGTTTTCCATTTACTTTCAAGAATTGATAGCCAATAGGGGTCTTCAGTGAGGTGGTCTTCTCTGGTCAAAATCCCTCAACAAAACGGGAAAAGCAAAAGGCCCTGATTCCATCATCAATAAAGAGCAGGGCCAGGGGAGCCTGATAGGCTTGATGCCAAAGGTGAACTGCAAGCAGGTCCAAACACAACTGACAAGTACAGGCAAGATTTGCATACAGAGTGGTAATCTCATCTGCAGTGTCTCAGAGGTGTTATGTTTCAAGGGCAGACAAAAAGTTTACCTGCATCCCTGCTCTCTTACCACTGCAGCTAGGCAGAGGGATGAGTAGCTACCGAGCCTTACAGTTTCTAATTCACAACTGAGGTATTCTCCCCAAATCACTCTACAGCTCCTCGTCATTTGTGTGTATAATCACAAGGTGATCCCTACCTGTGCTATAGAAGATCAAGTTGATAGCACTAACACTTGCCCTCTAAAGGTACATGCATTATACTGCATGGTGTGCTCTTATTACTGAGCCAAGCTGTACTGCCATAGGCACCTAGTGTACCTTTCCTAATCAAGAAGACTCCAGTGAAAAAATTTAGCCGAACTGTCAAGTTACAGTTGAATAAGTTAATTGCCCTGGCTGAAATTGATTGCCCTTTGGCATTAAACTGAGCATAAGAAACTAGACAGCTACAGTCTGCTGAGATGTCATTGTCATCTGTCTTCCTCTCCTTGCGGCATAATCATCACTGTCAGCCTCTGACATCCTGACACTGCCACTTAGGCAGCTCTGAAACATGCACAGTCTGATTCACCCTGCAGCTGGAAACAATGAGCCTGTGCTGGGAGTCAGTCTTTATCAAAGGTGCTGCTGTGCACAGTGCTTGACAGGTCAGTTCAAGTTCCAAGTCATGTGTCTGCTAAAAGCAGGCAGTGCTGCTGAGTGGCATTGCCTTGAAAGGGAGCAAAGAAATTTGACAGAGAACGAGACCAGAGTTCTGGCTCAAACTGAGCTCATGTCCTCCTCCTCCTTTCTCTAAAAGATCAGCTGTAATTTGTAAGAGAACCAGCAGAAATTTGCATTGTGAAAAACCTGCAGCACTCTAAGGGCATTGCCATTATTTGCAATAATCGCTATCCTCCTACTTCTACAAGAGAAAACAGACCATTGTGCAGAAAAGATATCCAAAATCTTAGCAGTGATCTCAAGAAATGCATTTAGTCTCTCCTTGAAAGGAAAAAAAAACTAGTACCTCTCAGTACAGAGTTCTGAAAGCAGAAGATTGTTCTGGAGAAAGGAGAGTATGAGTACTTCTGAGCAGAACACTAGGTTCCCAGGAGTGAATCATCACGGTCCTGAGGGCAGGTGGGACATCAGCGCTGCATCTCTTCACACTCAGCAGTGTCTTGACAGCAGCTGTATAAATGCTAGGGCTGGGCAGGCTCCATTCCTTCTCCTTGCATGAAGATGCCAGCAGGTCTGACACAAATGTGTTTGCAGGTAGGGATGTCACTTCACATGTATCCATGCTACAGAATTTAGGGCAGAGAGTAACCACAACTGGGAAACGTAGTAAATGGTTCAAGAAAATAAACATTTCTTTAAAGTGAACTCAGATGGGATATGGATTTTAACACTTTGAATAAGAAGTAGCACTACAGACTCCTTCAAACCCACCAGTGATTTCAGTCTACGTGTCATCCCAGATCTACCCTACCAAGTGCCATAAAGCACTTATTTAGAGCATTTTTATGCCTAACAATTCTCAAATTATTCTTTCCTTATGACCTTTCTCCCTGTGACCTCCAGCTCCCTCAAAAGCACTCTGGAGTTCTTCACAGCATCCTGTGGCTCCCTCCCAGTCTGCCACGTTGTACAAGTATCCAAACCTCTCGCATAATGATCCTCTTCCCGACTATTTGGTTACCTTTCCCTGCACATCTCAGTGCCGAGCTTCTAGCACAACTTCTGTTCATCAGCGGAACCACAGCCAAAGACCTGGAAGGAACTAAGCTCACAAAAAAGCTTCCCTTTCATACTGCCATCAGTCCTTCCAGCTTCACAGTGGCAGCAGTTGTGCAGATTGAGATCACAGAAAACCACTGCTGAAAAACACCCACCCAGGGAGTCCATCCATAACTGTCAGCCTCAGCCGAAAGCGGCTCCCACTGAGAGCAGAAAATTAGTCATTTCAAACCCCAGAAATGAGATCCACCAATCAGTATCTACCCTATATTATCAGCTAATAGGTTTGTTGACTTCTCTTCATTTCTAATACAATACAGATGTTTTATCAGCATGAGTGTATTATTGACCTACCATTTCCCACTGTGTCAGATGCCAGAAATGATACATATTCATTGTGGGCCACTAGGTACAATGAAGAAGAAACTCAATGTGAAATCTCATGTCACAAAGCTCAGTGCAAGGTCACTGATTTAACAGTTCAGAGAAATCCATTTCTTTAGGCTGACTATGAAACCTCCAATGCAGAGAAAAAAAGGATCATCTGAAATAGTGGATTACGTTTGATCTGAGCTAACAGAATAGAAGCACTACAACAGTGAATACAGCTACCTTCAGCAGAGAGATGGGATCTAAGGGATAAACTCTTGCAAATGGATATCAGAAAGAAACAACTATTTATGTAAAACAGTGTCACACTCCGAAGGACCGTGTAAATGTGGGTTAGCTTTCCACAGCACAGCACTGCTTGTCCTGGGCAGCAGAGGGCACTGCTTATATAGTCTGCTTTAACCAGAAAGAGGGAAGAGCCTCTAGAGAGGCTGAGACCTGCATTGCAAGAGGTCGTACTCGATTTTCCTTCTAATTATGAAATGAATTTCGCATAGTCACCTCTTTACATGTTGAACAAGTCTTTGTCACCCCATACTTTTTTTTTTTTTTTTTTGCTTTTTAGGAATAGATGATTAATTTAGGCTGGACATTAGGAAATACTACTTTTCTGAAAGAGTGGTCAGGCGCTGGAACAGGCTGCCCAGGGAGGTGGTTGAGTCACCGTCCCTGGAGGTGTTCAAGAAAGGTTTAGATATAGTGTTGGGAGACATAGTTTAAGTGGGGTTGTTGGTGGTAGGTGGATGGTTGGACTAGGTGATCTTGTAGGTCTTTTCCAACCTAGCTAATTCTATGATTCTAATTATTTTCATATCCTTCTTCCGTATAATTGCAATCTTAAAAAGCCTTAGAGCAACAGTATTTGCAGGGGAGCAGGTGGGTTGGGGTAGAAAATTCTAAAAATATTCATTTTTCTCTTAGAAGTAGCCACTTTAGATATTAAATGTTATTAGTATCAAAATCTCAGATTTCACAGGACCATAGTAAGCCATAACATTTACAACCCTATGTAAGTATGCTTCCAGCCTGCAGCCAATGGAGAACCTAATCCCAATTTGCCCATCTATTCTACCCAATCTCTGCTCTTCAGGTCTTTCAACCTAGTCATGGTTTCACTATGCAAAAAAATTCATGCCCTGCCCTCCAGCTTTCCCAACAGAACCTGCTTCATCTGGGCATACCCTGGTCCTCCGGTCCTCAACCAACCCCTTTGCTTCGCTGCTTTTCTATCAACACCAACTTGCACTTCTCCACCCGATTTCTTTAGCCTACTGTTTCCCAGATGTGTTATTCCCCTCTCTTCCCCACTGCCACTCATATCTCAGTGTCCTGGCATTCCCCAGGCCCTTCATCCTTTCGCTCTGCATACAGTCTTAGGCTCTCATCCTCCCTCCTAGTTCCAGCGCTGCATTCTGCAGCCCTCTCCAACTCACTGCTTCCTGAAGCGCCCAGCTGTGGGCAGTTCCTCTCATCATAGCAGTCTCTTGGTCCAGAAGTACACTCTCCCCTCTCCATGCTTGAGTCCTCTTCCCTCTACTTTTCAGCCAAACAGTTGTCTCATTGTGCTGCTCAGACCCAGCACTGAGGATCACTGAGGGTACAGAAGAAGCAGCCTCTGTTCGCAGTGCCTAGAACTGTACCAGGCCATGTCCACAGCTGCAGTATCAGAAATGTTTTTCTCAGCCCTGGACAGGGCACATGTTCTCTCCACAGGCAGCAGCTTGGGGAATTTTAGATGCTAAAATCCAAGTCTCCAGTTTGTGTGTAGTGGATAGAGTGCAAAACAGCCTATCATCTCTATGGATTTTCACTGGTCAGACAAAGATGAATCCCTGGAAAAGGCCAAATTTCAACCTGTATTTCAAGAGAAATCAAAGCTTCTCAGAGGATTAAAAAAAAACAACAGGATTTCTGTTTTCTTTCAATAGGCATCCAATAATATCTTCCTTAACCTAAGAAATTGTTGAGCCCTTTTTTTAAAAGAAAGTAGCAGCAGTCTATGATTGATCAAGTGATTTTGAGCATCAAAAGGTTAGAAGCAAGTAAAGATCTCATACTAGGAAGTTCTGAACATTTTTAGTTGTCAGTAAGACTGCCAGCCCCAACAGATTTAATTAAGGTATTTTGGTGAAAGCTTAAGGAGGCTCAGGAGAACAGATGTGCCCTTGGCCTTTATAATCTAAAAATATTAGGGATGAGGAGTTCCACTTATCACTCTGTCAGAAAAAAAAAGGAATAAAAATTGCATTTTTGCAATTTGTTATCAAAAACATTACTAAAAAACCACATGTGAGCAGAAAGAAGTTGAATGAACCTGAATTATGAAAATACACTTGACTAGGTATAACATTATTTGAATCTATTAATATCTTCACACTTCTCTGCAAATTTGGTTAGCTCAGATTAAAACAGTGCTTCTTACTTCATCTTGTGGCCTTTCTTGGTGTGAAACTCCCACCGCCTAAAGGGTTTGGGGAATTTTTCATGAATAAGATATGCTGGGCTGCATCTTCTCATTTTTAGTTTCTGAAAGATGAGATTTGACTTCTAAAAACTGCTGTAAGGTGACAAAAACAAAATCCTGCATTTCAACATCGTTTGAAACCCAACTCTTTACGTAGCTTTATTCTAAGGATTGCTTTTGAATTCAGACAAACGTAAGAAAACTTAATTGGAAAGGTTAATTTGTGGCTGACCATACAGGCCAAGATTGGAACTTCATCCCCCAACCATAGCTGAAGTAATTATATAAATTGTATAAATAAACTGATTATAAATTCACACCAATTATCCCATTTTTAATGCAGCAATGGACCAGGTCATCCTGCACCTGAAGCTCAGAACTACCCAATCCCCCTTCTTCCTTTGCAGAATGTGTGCAAGCCCACATCCACTCTCCTTCACCCACCATGGTCATGATCCACGTCACCAGAGCATGACCAACATTATGAGGCCATGAAGATAATTTCCAGTGCTGTGTTCTTCGGGAACCTAAGAATTCCTGAGGGAAAACTGAGCTGTCATCTGTCATGGTACTGCAGTATGTCTGTCACCAACCAGAGCAGAGTGCACACAGAACCACTCATGTGGTGCTAGGGGCAGGATTTTTACCTATTTGCTCTAATTGATGTTGTTCTAGTGCTCAGATTCTTCCTCTCCCCCTACAACTACTCAGGAAATTTTAGAAGTAGGCACAGGGATTTGGGTAAGAAAATCAAAATGATCATGAGATTTTACAAATACTGATGATCTGAGGGAAAGCTTTTTAGGTAACAGATTAAATTCATCGTTGATATAGTGAAAAAGACAAAAGAAAAAATACCTCCTCCAAACTCCTACCTGGATGGCCAAGATCAGCTGGAGAGGCTACTTCTGACTGAGCCTCTGGCTCCATGGCAGTAGATGATGATCCAAGGTGGCACTGTCTTGGTCCTCCCATCCACATGTATATCGGCCACCTCTGTTGTGTTGGCACTCAGCAAACTGACCCTGTGGTGAGACAATTCAGCAGTCAAACACACACAAAGGTAGTTCTAATAAATAATCATATGTTTTTCTACTAGTTTAGATGCTCAGATCAGCTCACCAAGAAATGAGATGATGGTGAGCTCTGGCTTAAAGGGGAAGGCAGCAATCTGCCTTGAGGAGTCAAGTGCAAAGTGGAATTGGGCAGGTAGAGCAGCCTAAATTGCACTAACAACTGTGGGAGAAGAGAGGGAGAAAGAGGAACTGAACTGGAGCTGTTCTACTTAGCAGAATTAGCCTGTGTTTAATGGTGAAAAAGGAGTTTCCTGAAGGGAGAAGCTCCAGGAGGAGAGCTGAGTCCATCCCGGGTAGGCCGCAGTGTGTGGCCTGTGAAAGAACGGCTCTCACTTGGACACTCTAAAGCCATCAGGCCACCGTGAATCACTTGTTTGCCTTCCTTCATTCTTCATGACAAGTTTGGAAAGCTTCAGAAAATCTCAGTTATTTTGCAGGACAAAAATATCCACTTCTCACTAATTTTTTTTCACTCCAGTCTTAGAGCGCTGGGAGCACTCTGTCACCTCACTTGGGAGAACAAGCATTTCTCCGTTTATGGACAGTCTCTGTACATCAACATGAAGTTGTGAGACTGCGGTATAAAGAAAGAGCAAGACTTTAGAAATCCCAAGCTACAATTATGAAAGAAATGTTCTAAAGGAAGGGAAAGGAGGTGATTAGTTGCTTCTTCTCAGCTGAATAGATTTCTGATGGAAAAACAGAAGCTGTGGCTTCTCATGGCCATGGGGGGCATTTCACTCCTGACTGTTCTCACCTCCTCAGAGCTTCCAGTATTTTTATTATCATTATTACTTTTAGCAGTGTTTTCCATGTTTTCATCTTAGACCAAAAGTGAAATTCTTCTGGAAAATCTGAAGAAAAAAGACAGGCGGGATCCTTAGAAGGGATCCTTAGAAGGCACTTTCTATTTTTTAACGTTTTTCATGCCATGACCCAAACGCTTTTTTTTTTCATTCCATATTGCAATGGATTAAACCCTAGAGAGCAAAGCAATGTGAGGGGGTACAATTTGTTAACCTCTAAATGCACATTTCTGAAACTTTTTCTTTTAGTAGATACACTCAAAATTTATATTTAGACATGTATTCATTCCAGCAGCGTCAGTGAGAGCATCTGCGCTGACTTCTCTTTGCAGAGAGAACTCCTCACTGCTCTCAGTCCTTCTTTAGCAAACAGCATCCCTATATTTCCAAAATTCAGGATAACAAAGGTGATCAGTGCAGTTAATGTCTTCCCTACCCTTGATTAAGAAAGAAGCTTTTAGCATGCTATCCACTTCCTGAAACCCCTGACAATGTTCCCTGGCAGCAAGCACCCAAAACACCAATCATTAGACAGAGCTTCAGGCACTATCTGACAAGACCCTGATTCTTCCCATCAGCTGTGCAGTCCTTCTGACCTCCCAGCCCAGGACTGGACGGACAGCGTTATCTGAGCCTGGGCTCCCCCCACAGACACTTCTGCCTCCCTAATGACCTAGGGACCAAATGCTTCCAACATGCCAGATCTAGTTTGCACAAGCTGAGGGAGTTTTCCTGAATGTATACTCACATGCTGGCTGGATACATCACTTAGCAAACACAACATAAAAATGATTAAAAAGGAAACCATTTCTCATATACAGCCCAAAACAGGGATTTTATGTCGTTGCATAAATTGCACTATTGCTTACAGAATAAAGCATGGCTATTTGTGCAATGGGAAGAAAATGAGTAGGCGAGGCACAGCTGAGCATTTTCTGACAGATAACTCAGTTGCAGTGTGGTGCAGATGACGTTTTTGCTGGGGGGTTACTAAGGTGGAGGGCAGAGCTGTGTTCAAGCTGTCCTCAAGCACTGTGAGCGATCCAGGGTGCAGCCGTGCTTCAGAGCTTGAGAGATCCCTGAGGCAGAGAAACAATTACCTGAACGGAGAGATAGAGCTCATTACTGAGATACTGCCTAAATGAGAAAATATATCCTTATGGAAATAACGACACTAAGATGGGGGGAATGACCGAGGGGGTGCAAAGCTGTCCAGAGGAAACAAGCAGGGCAAGAAGCAGAGCAGGGAGGCAGCTTGGCAGCAGGGCTTAAGCTGAGCCTCCACGTTACATCCCTCCATATCGGGGAGTCACTCCCAGAGAAGAAATGCACCATCCGCTCCAGATCTGGAAGCGGTTCAGGAAAGCTCCCCTCTCCCATTCCCTGTCCTCCCACCAAGCCGGCGCCAGCCGCACATAGGCACAGACAGCTTCAGAGAGGTGAGAGGTCAGCGGCAGGCAAGGCTCCATGGGGTGGGCACAGGGTGGGCACGGAGTGGGCTGGTGTGCGTGGGTGCTGCAGGGGAGGCTGCTTGCTGGGAGTGAGGGGATGGAGAAGGGGCATCCCTGCATCTGAGGAAAGAGCCTCTCTGCAGGAGAGCAGGGGATGGAGGTAGGGGTGCCCGCAGAGCCCCCGGGGCAGGGACTGCCTTTGGGGGGGCCCTTGGGGAGGAGGCAGTCATCCTCCCAGCGGAGGAGGGACCTGCGCTGGAGCGGAGCCGGAGGGGGCGGGAGGGCGAGGAGGTCTCTGCGGGCAAAGGGTGGTGGGAGCCTGGGGGTACGGCACCGCGGGGGCTGCGAGGGAGAAAGGGGAGAACGGGAGAGGTCTGCGGGGGCTTTGGAGGCTCTCAGAGGTTCTTCGTGGAGGGCTCCGATGGTCGTGTGGGAGATCTGAAGGGGGAGGCTAGAAGGGGGTGCGGGGGCTCTGAGGGTCCCTGCGGGGGTGAGGGGAGGTTTGGCGGGGCTGAGCGGAGCTCCAGAGGGGGTCGGGAACGCAAAGAGCGGCCGCGAGGGGGGGTGTGTGCTCGGAAGGGGCTAGTAGGAGCCGGCAGGGAGGGGGATCCGAGAGGGCTCTGTGGGGAGAATCTGCGGGGAGCCCGAGGGGCTCTGAGCGGATTTTGGAGAGCGTGGCCCCGCGGACAGCTGGGGGGGTTCTGAGGGAGATAAGAAGGGATTCGGGGGGAGAGACTCCCGGAGACAGCTGAGGGAGTCCGAGGAGAGGCTCCGATGGGCCGCGGGAGGCTTTGAGGGGTTTGGGGGCTGCGGGGGCGCCCCGGGGGCGGCCGCAGCTCCCCTCTCCTTCCCACGCAGGCTGCTGCCTTCCTACCCCCGTTACCGTGGCAACCTCCCGGGCTCCCCCAGCCCCGCGCCGCCGCCGCTACCGCCGGAGCTGCTCGGCAGCCGCCTGCCGCCGCCGGCCATGGAGCTGCTGGCTGCGGCGCTCAGCGCCGCCTGCGCCCTCGACCAGGACGGCTCTGCGGGACAGCCCGGCAGGTGAGCGGGGGACGGACGGGGAGGGGGAGAGCGGGGGATCCGCGCCCGGGGCGGAGGAGCCGCCCCACACCTCCGCCCCGCCTGAGGCACTCTCGCGTCCCGCAGGAATCCCCCCGCGGCCGCTGAGGACAGCCCCACCGCCGCCGAGGCGCCGCCGCCCGCCCACCCCATGACGGCCGACTCGTGGAGGAACCTCATCGAGCACATCGGTAAGCAGCCGGCCCGCCCGCACTCTGCCCTGCCCGGCCGAGCCGTCCGAGCTGCGAGCGGAACCCCGGGCAGCCATCCCACCGCAGCGCTGAGCCCGGCTGAGTGCCGGGACGGCGTCGGACAGAGGTGCGCGAGTCCGAATCCCTGTCCCTGCTGAGAAACCTCCGCTGTCGGCGTTAGGAACGGAGCTGTTCCTGCCGCAGCGCCCTTAGACCGTCTCTTGGCGTATCGCGCTGCCCCGCAGGTGGCAGGACGCTGTTGCTTCGCAGCTTTTGCTCCATTCCTCAGCTAGGATCGCTTTTGGTAATTACGAAGTAGTTAATCGTTAGGGCAACAGCGAACTTCCTGCTGAAATCTGATTTTGCACGCTCGGAAAGGCGTAAGACCGCGTTACTTAAGCGAGTACCCGTGCAGCAATGACAGACCGGAGCGGCACGCGGGGCTGGCCGCAGAGCCGTCATTTCTGCTCTGCAGAGGGAGAGCCGGGGTTATGTGGGAGGCTGCGGAGGAGAGGATGGCTCGGTTTAATTTCTGGAAGTGACAGTGTGAGACACTGGAACGTGTAGGGCTATGAGACCGAGCAGAGGAGTGCTGAGCTTTTTGAGGAAAGCGGTGAACAGTTCTCCTGCACGTTGCCAGACCTGTTACTTTCTTGTGGCTCTGCAGGGACTAATCTCCCAAGGCAGATTTGCCAATGTATCTTCATTTTAAGGGACTGTGCTGCTGAGAGACACTATACGAATACTGAAGCCACCTGGGCTTCAAAGCAACCTTGTTGTTCAATTCATGTATATTTTTATGTGCTGCAAATCAGAGGATGCTGTGTGATAGCTCTGCACGCATCCATTTAACTGCACATAGGTCTGTTGCACCTACCTCCTCGCTCTGATGGAAGGAGACAGGGTCTGACAGCAGGGGTGCTACACTAATCCCCTGCAGACAGGTCATTTCCAACGGCTGCAGCACGCTGCTGCCTTTCCTCCCTCCTGCCTTTGAGGCATTAATGGTCTTTTCACCTGAAACTGGAGCAGAGAATTTCAGAGAAAATGTCTTTGGACCCCCTGAGATCTTCCATAGCTTTCAGTGTAATAACATTTAGTTTAAGAGCACTGCAAACTCTCTAAGGTGAGCATTTTCCGCAATTAGTAACTAGTGTTTCAATTCCCTTCCCCGTGTTTAAGGGAGCTGGGAAGGGAGACTGACAGCAAAATGAAATAATAGAATGAAGACAGTGGGAAAGTCTAATATAACACTTACAAACTATGTATACACTCCTTGTGAGGAGCAGCCTTAAGCACTGAAGTCACCAGGCAGCACGAAACTTTCTCCTGGTATCTCCTTTTTGTTTCTTCCCAATATTGCTGTTTGTGCTTAAAATGTGTTACCTTGGTGGTGTTTCCAAAGGGTTTCTGGTGGTAGATGCCTGCAGTCAGTCAGATCTTACTGTGTCCATATGTGCATTGCCTGCAGCTGAAGGCTCCGTGGGTCTTCTCTGCTTGGTGGCTCAGACAGGGGACCTGGAAACAAGGTCAGGTTTCATCATCTGGATTTTATTTCCCTACAAGCAAGTGAAAAAAAAAATTGTCACAAGGATCTTTTTTTTTTTTTTAAAGGACTGCTCTCCAGCCCTGTGCAAAGGAGACCAAATCACCCTTACACAAATACCCTAATTGTCTCGGACTTGCAGGGCAGAGCCACCAGCACAACATGGTTGTACAATCAGGTATAATTATCTGCAGTAAGAGTAAAATAGATGATGCTCCATTTTCTAAGCATGTTTTCCCTTGACAAGCATTGGCCATATCGCTTCAGGGTGTTATTTCCTATATTCTGCTCTGGTGTGCAGCTTGCTGGGGCAGCAAGCACCCCACGCCCCACTGTACTGGAGATCACAGAGCAGCATGGTATGAATTAGCAGGCTCTCCATCCCTCAAGGAGCCTTTCTACCCCTCCACATGCTCACCACCCTCACTGGGGCTGATTCGCAGGCAAAAATGCTTAGGAAAGCCATATAAGCCTACTTGATGCAGAGAGAAATTATATAAGTAGCAGCAGGATGCAAAACTTCAGGAGAAGTCTCCTCTCTCTGGTTACTGTGTAGGACGCTAAGAGAAGACTGTATGGTTTCCTAGGCACAGCTACCCTCATTGCTATTTTAATCCAGCATCAAGTGTCTTTCCAGGGAGAACGGCTACCAGGATACACTCGCAGACTGCAGTACTGCTCTCCTTGTGCTTTTCCCCAGCATATTTCTGGAATAGTGTTAACAGTGACTGGTTCAGAGCCTTGGGAAAACTGCTCCAGAGATGTAGCAGGCAGTGACAGTGATTTTTCTCCCCTCCCTAGACAAACTCCTGACCCAGTTGTCTCTCGACATATGGAAGCTGCTTTTGAGATCCAATATCATGAGTACATGTGACTAGATGGATTTTTATCCCTAATGATTCAGACTAAATAAATTATGCAGGTTTTGCTGGTTTTTTGTTTTTGTTTTTTTTTTTTTTTTACATCAAGGATTTGTGTCTTTATTCGTTTTACACTTCTGAGATACAGGTATAAACCAAGAGAGATGATGTCAAGTGCTCTCCTCAACTTGAGTAAGTGAGGAGAGTGATTCAGAGTAGGCTCGTGTTCTCCTGCCTTCTCATAGCCTCTAAATTGCACTTTATATTCAAGCAGTTAATACTCTGGGTCCTGCAGGTGGCTTAGAGATATGGACATGTGGAAGTCTTAGAAGAGAGACAGGATCTTCTGTAGACAGCCAAGGAATTTCAGGATTCTTACCTTTTTGGTGCTGTCTGTTGAAACTGGGAGCTGGGGCAAATTCACCTGCTGCTGAAGCTAGTAATTGTAATGTGGGCACCTTGCGTGATTGATGTGCAACAAGGTGCTGTGAATCCATTGCCTTTTCTTTAGCGCTGTGGCATTCAGGTAACTTCGAGCCTTACATATCTTCAATCACTGCAGAAACTGAGAAGGAAAAAAGAAGGAAGTTAAGCAACATGTCCAATGCTGACCGCAAAGTCAATGCCAAAACGAAGTGGTGACAGTCCCAGTGCTTCACCTATTAAGTGCCTTAACAACAGCTCACTGTTTTCTCCTTAGGGATTTTTGTAGCCATCAAATTGGTCCTTTGAAGCAGTTTCAGCATATGCAGTGTTACTTTTCCAGACACACACACCCCCTTTCAATCTATACAGCTTGTAGCATATACCCCCAGAGAGCCAGCAGGGCAGTCCTTTCCTCCCAGCCTCCTCACTTGTAGCCTAAGAAGGTCTTAGAGAAGAGTCTTAAAGAAACATTCAGAAGGTTGGCAAATAACAAAGCACTCTTCTTTCATGCCTCCCACATGGCCATGGGTTCATCTGACTCTTAGTACACAGTTTGTGATAGGAGATTGTTAGCAACATTTCAGATTTAGGCATGGCCTTCCACATGGGATTTACACTCCTGGTTGAAATAGGAATACCCTGTGACTTTTTATCTCAGCACAGAGAGGATATCCCTCATCCCTGCTGAGGTGAGCCAGTGCAAAACAGCCCTCCATTCCTGCAGTACTTTCCTGTTCTTTTGTTCAGCTGTGACCTCTCAGACCTGTGGTATTGCCTCCTAGGGCTCTTGTATCAGGAATATCGAGATAAATCGACGCGCCAGGAGATCGAAACCAGACGGCTGCAGGATTCACAGACAGACCCTGAAGAGAGTTCACCCAGTGAGGAAGCCCCATCTGAGACAGAACCTGCAAGTACACCTGAGAGCAAAGCTGCACCACAAATCAATTTGCTGAGGAACTCCAACTCCAGGTTCAACTTATGGCAGGACCTGCCCGAGATCCGGAGCAGTGGGATCCTCAGCATCCTCCAGCCGGATGAGATCAAGCTGCAGGAGGTAAACTGGGGGAAAGCGGAGTGTTTCTTAACTGGGCTGCTGCTTAAAGGAGCTGGAGTGAATTAAGTCAAATGATGGAGATTTAAGAACAAAGAACTTCATAGTAGTCACAGGCAAGCCTTGTTTTGCTAAGTGCTTTTCTATGTCACACTGGTTATCACCACTCACTTTTTTTGAAATTACAGGATATTGTCCTGTATGCTGTTGCTGATGAGTATTTATTTAGCAAAACTTTGCTTTTTCTGGTTGTGCTAGGAGCCTTTTTCAAGGAAGGGAGAGCTTGTGAAGAGGTTCTTGTCCTAGAGCTTTTGGTCTCCAGTGCACATTAATCCACTAGAAATCTTAGAAAAATTAGGGAGTTAACTGCAATCTGTTTTAAATATGATGGCATTACTGGAAAGGGAAGAGATGGAGATTTATAAGCTTCCTTATATTTAAATGCCATTACTCAGAGTCTTATGCAAAAGAGTGAAAAATATTGGTAGGAATATTTGCATTTCAGCCATACATTGCATTGACATCATGGTTTGAGAGTTATACATTGATAATTTTTATAGGGCTATGTATAACAAGAAGCAGGTGAGGGTAGCTGCCACAATTAGGAATCCGTTTACGACTGGTTGCTATTTTGGATAGCGTGGGGAGCATAAGTGCTCTTTGTTAATGTGTTGCTTTGCATTCATAGCCAACAGCAGAGACAGACAAGACTTGTTTAGTGTGGTGTGTGTTGTAATACGAGCAACGACCTTCACAGGCTTTATCCCATGAGCCCTACTGCGCTAGGATCTCTTCTGGGGAGAGCACCCACCTTTGTGTCTGTTCTGCCCGGGCTCGTGTGGCTGAACTCAAAATGCTGAAGAACATCCCAGGGTGTGAGCAGTTCCCCCTGAGCTTACTTGGATTTGCCCAGTCAAGAATTATGAATCACTTATGTACACACAGTCCCACCCTGGCCCTGGCCAAAGCTGTGGCTTCCCTGTTGCACTTGGAAAGGCTCAGCCCTTGAATCTCAGAGGTACGATGTGCAGGGCTGTTAGTTACACCCTCAGTGCTTAAGCAGGGTAGTTTGGGCTGGCAGAACAGACTGGCAGTGTGATTGGGGTATGGCTGAAGGCGACTGAAGTGGTTTGTTGCTTTTCCATGGATATTTCCATATCAGATTTGTTCTGTTTACCTGGAAAAACGTGGTTCTTCTAACTGCTAGCATGACAAACACAATCTGGTGCCTGAAAAACTACAAGCTCTTCTTTCTGCTTCTAAATAGAATCATTTACAGAGGAACATCAGCTTAAAAGTTTGCATCATAGATTTCAAAAGCTGCCATTGCTTTGGAGTTAAGTTCATCACCTGTAGGTGTTGTATGGAAAAATACTTGCACTGCCAGACCCCAGCATTAAATTTTCTTCTGTTTCTTTAAATAACAACAGAAATAAAGCAGATGGAGATGGGACAGTGCTGCCTTGAAGAAGTGCTGTGCTTTCCCTTCATGTCACTTTATCAGAGCTGAAATTTTCTTCCTGTTTGTTCTGGATTAGCACAGTAAGAGATTATAAAACTGCTGCAAGCCAGAAAGCTGTGAAATTGGCTGAACACTGAGCAGATAGAGCGGAGAATTTGCTTTTTGAGGAAAGTCAAGCACAGAAAACAGGGAGTGTGGGAGAAATCACTGAGATAATTAAAGAGATTACTGTGAATTTAGCGCTGAATTCACAACACAAGATAACAAGATAAAAAAAACCAACACAACACAAGATAAAAAACAAGGCATTTATTTTTCAATCAAATCAAAACAAGAACCTGGACTGGAAGAGCAGTGGATGTTTGGAAGTTCTCTTGAAAGGCTCTTTGTCATTGTCCCCATTGGAACAAATGACCTAGAAAATGGAGTTTCAGGGGAAAAAACACCTCCCATCCCCCAGCAGTTTCAGGAGAAAAAATTGCAGCGTGGCCCATTAGTCCTGGGAATTCAAACAGAAGTCAGGCAGTGGTGGCATCGGCCACGTCAGCGTTTTCATCTGAAGGTAATGTCAGAGTAACGGAACGTGAAAAAAAAACAACTGGAAGTTGTCACAAAAATGTGGGTGAAAATGCAGGAAAAGAAGAAAAGAAGGAAAAACAAAGAAGAAATTACAGACTGCAGGGGTCAGGGAAATACAAAAACTATGTGCTACTAGAATAATTATGAGAAATGATTAAATCATTCATAAGGGAGCTTTAATTATCCAGACATCTGTTGAGCATCAAACACAGCAAAACATGAATCACTAAGGACCTTCTTTTAACTGTATGGAAAATGGAGTGATGCAAAAAGTAGGACAAGCCAAAAGCACTGTTTGGGTTCTGACATGGAGTCAGCATGGAGAAGATGATGGGCAACGTGTACGTAGCAGAAGGAACAAATGGCTGAAGAGAGGACACGCTCCTTGTGCTGCATACAGCGGAGGTTACGGAATATTCTGTCATGACGGCTTGGAAAAGGTAGCGATGGGAAGAAGCATGACTTAGTATGTGAAACCTCTTTTAGCATAAACCTTAGGTTACATATTGGTACTGCCTGGTTGTGGAGTGGCTCCAATTTCCTCCTCCTTCCCAGGTCGGATCTCTACCTTTCAGTTTGTCCTTGTTTGACTTACTATACAGGTTGTTCATTTTGTCCTCCTCTACTTGCTGTCTGCATTGATTTTCCTACGCTGGGCTCATCCTTTGTGTTTTAGGAGACTCTGAGCTGGGTGGGATTGGCCCAAACAATTTACGTAGTAAAAATCAACAACAGAACCAGATTAGTACAATATTCTCCGTCCCTGATCTGAACCATTTGTGCTGAGATGAGCTTTGATCAATCTTTTTTTGATGTGGATTCTCCTCATTCTGGTGTTAGGCAAAGGGTCGGATAGCCAGATTAATCTGCACCTGCATGGCACGGTGTGGATTTGGATCAGAGAGCAACTGCCATGAAAATCTTTGCTTAAACAGAAGAAGGATTTGAACCTTTAGTGCGCAGCAGTGAGGTGCCTTCTCTGTGGAAGAGCATGTTGGACAGGGAGGCAGTCTTTCTCTTGCATTTCATTTCCACACAAATGACCAGAAAAGATTTTATTTCCTTTCTTTCTTTGAGCAAACCTTAGATTTCAAGCCTCTCAACTTGCTGTAAAACAGAGCTACCCTCTTGCAAAGACCTCTTGTGCTGGCCTTCCCGCACAACTAGCAGGTGGAGGAGACGTGGCCCTGTGAGGACAGCCAGGTTTGAAAGCTGGTCACAGCCAATACGATGGCATCAGCTCGAAGCAAAATCCCTCCTAGGCTAGATCAGAATCCCCCCGTATTAGCTAGTGGTTTGCAGGAAGATCAGAGGTATTGGGAGCAGCTATTTTCAGCCTATGCAACAAAACATTATATCATCACAGAAAAGATTTAGCTTGTAGCGTTACTTACTCTTGTCTTTGGTGACTTTACATTTTTTTTTCTTTTTTATCTTCTGTATTTCCTTCTTCCTTAGGCTTCCCATTTCCTTTCGTAGTCTCTCTGCCAAAATAGAAGCAATGAAAACAATTAGTACAGCTGTTACATGACTAGTAGATTTCACAAAGTTAATGACCCAGAGGACTGATGGAACAGTGTTGGTCATGTTTCCAAGGTTCAGACTGTTTGTAGACTCTAGAGGAAATCATTGCATCCGTTGACATCTAGTTCAAATTTTCTCTCATTATTTCTGCAACTCTGAATCTCCTTTAAGTCAGGACCCTTGTGCACTGATATTTTTGCTATGTATTTCAATATTTCTTTGGTCTATCTTATGCTTTGCATGTGCCCATGCAGGTCTAACACTCACATTGTGCTGGGCAGCAAACACACACAAATGGACTTTTCCACACATACGGAGTGGGGACTTCTGTATCTGCAGCTCAAGAAGGATGCTTAGAGATTACATGTGTTGTCAGAGGACTGAAAGGCTGCGGTAGAGTGGCACATCTTGATCCTGGCCCCTGGGATCTTTTGAAGGACCTGGCTATCCCATCATATCCCATCTGGAAAACAGAAGAGTCTGGGAAGACCTCATTGTGGCCTTCCAGTGCTTAAAGGGAGCTTAGGAACAGGAGGGAGACCAACATTTTTTACAGGCAGACAGTGATAGGATGAAGAGGAATAGTTTTAAATTAAAAGAGGGGAGATTTAGATTTGATGTCAGAAGGAAATTCTTCACTCAGAGGGCAGTGAGGCGCTGGCACTGCTGCCCGGAGAAGTGTGGGTGCCCCATCCCTGGGGGTGCTCAGGGCCAGGCTGGATGCAGGGGTTGGGACTGCATGGGCGGTAAGGTTCCTTTCAGCAGAAGCCATTCTGTGATTCTATGATCCTGTCCTATTCCTTATTGTGTCTTTACCTATTTCTTCTTTTCCAGTCAGTTATTAAAACAAAAAAGCTACAATTAAGCCTGTAAGAGGTATATTTAGGAGACCTGCCCAATTGTCCATTTGTCTCACTGGGAATCTGTTCTTGAAGAAAATGAAACATCTTTGTATTCCTTAAATACCAGCTGTTCCACATGCACCGACCAAGTACACTCATTTCTACCTGCACCCTTTTCTCACTCTCCCTTCTGGGGCTGTACAGGCATGACCTCCTTCCCTGGTGCAGGACAGGGCCACCTACTTAGGGCTCCATTGGACTTTCTGCTCACTGAGATTATTTCCTAGGCTACTAACTCCGCAAATAATGGAAATGCCAATTCAGCTGATAGTTCAGCAGCTCTTTGCTGTTCCCATCCTTGCAGGTCTTGCATGGCAGCAGTGTCAGGAGTGTTATCCAGGTCTCTGTACCTCAGGTCCTTCTGTGATGGCTAGCAACATCTACAGAAAAAGACCAAAAACTGATCAACGGGAAGTTTCAAATCATTTCTTTAAAAATAAAATTAAAAAAAAAAAATCAGTTCACAGGACATACTCCCTGCTAACTTGAAAGATACTTTTCCACGTGTACAGCAAAAAATATAGATATATATACTGTACATACTTGCTGTTCCTTTGGACTTGCTTGGCTCTGCATAGCTCATGCAGCCACAGAGCTGCTGAGGCTCAGGGCCCGCTCCTCCTCACCAGCACACAGCAGATGGGCGGTGGGCACTGGGGGGACTGCACTGGCAAAGCAGATTTAAGGGGGAGGAAGGAAGACTTTACTACCAGCAGGTTAACCTTTCCATAACGATTGTGTGGCCCAGCCCCAGGATGCACCTTCATCAAGAAATGTCTGAAGGAGCAAATGATTTTCTGCTGCATCAAAGCCCTTGCGAGAATCTTAAATTAATCTTACTTAAAGTAATGGATTCAGTGTTTGTGTCGATAATCACTTGCTTTATCTACTGCTGCACACAGCCTGGGGAATAAATGGGCTCTGTGTGGTAACAGTGGACTGTCCCTGTGACACCTGCTAAAGGTAGAAGGCTTTACATCCTCAGCTCATTAACTTGAGATTTATCTCTGAATCAAACCATCCATTTCTCTTTCTGCTTCCCCAGACTACGTCCCTGGCCTGAGGAAGGCAAGCTGCTTGCCAGAGACTTCTCTCTTCACAGGAAAAGCAAGTGCAGAAATTCAGAGATTGTTTATAGCTTACAGTAATCATTAGGAGCTCCTGTGCCTGGGTCAGAAGTGGTACGGCCAGGCTTGACCAGAGAGCATCCCTTGGGCAGCAACAGCTGCATTTCCTTAGGTTCAGGGAGCACACAGGGCCTTGGAGCACCACAGCTGTATTTTTGTATTAGCTCTGCCCCAAGGAGCATGTGTGGTGTGCTGGGATCACTGGGTGCCAATCACCACACTGTGGTTTTTCTGAAACAAGAGCACTGGTGGTGCAACAAAACCTTGCTGCCTAGCACAACAAGCCCCAGCAAGCAGAGCTACAAACCAGTGCTGTCACAAGGAGGGTGTGCAGGGGCTGCCCAAGGGAGCTCCCCGAAGGGGAGAGGGAGGTGCCTCATGGTGACAAGGGGCACAGGGGGTCCAGTGCCTGAGGCAGCCTCAGGTAGGACTGAGTGACACTAGGGATGGGGGGAGAGCCTAGGAAGAGCATGAACAGTAGAACAGACCTGCTGATGTCCTTTTTTGGGTTTTTCCCCAGGCAATGTTTGAGCTGGTTACTTCTGAAGCCTCGTATTGCAAGAGTCTGAATCTGCTGGTGTCTCATTTCATGGAGAATGAGCGTCTGAAAAAGATCTTACACCAGTCCGAGGCACACATCCTCTTCTCCAATGTCCTGGATGTCAAGGCTGTTAGTGAGCGGTAAGACAACTGCTGCTGGATTTTTGGCACGCTGAATGGCATCTCATTAACTAAGCTTGTGTGCAGAGGGATGCGGGAGCTGACTGCGAGCAGTCTGCTACCCAGTCTTTTCCAAAAGCTTAGTGACACTTTCATTGCTTTCAGTCCCAGGGGCAGAAGCTGGGGATTATGTTGGACATGCAGGTCATAATTAATATGAGCACTGGTTTTCTTATCTAGCTTCCTGCTGGACCTGGAGCGACGGGTTGAGGAGAATATTGTGATCTCGGATGTGTGCGATATTGTCTACCAGCATACAGTTGATCACTTCTCTGTGTACATCACCTATGTCTCCAACCAGACCTACCAGGAGAGAACTTACAAGCAGCTTCTGTGAGTTCCCATGCTTGATGCTGTATTAAAATTGCATAGGCTATAGATTCAGCTGTTGGATATTGCTAATCTGGATGGTGCTAAATGGTACAGAAACAGGATTTCCCACTTCACTGATGCAATTAAAAGGCTTTAGAGTAAGGGTGGGGTGATAGAGTAGACAAGTAACACACCAAGAGAGTTCAGAGCCAGCAGTGGGAAGTAGCTATGATGGATGTGGGAACACACACTCGTGAAACATACGCATTCTTAAACTGCAAGTAGAGGCAAGAGACTGAAAGGCTGAGGTTACAATGCAGCTCCCTAATGGCGAGAACTGCCCCTGCTTTTCCTAAGCTTCTCAGCAAGGCTGAACCTTCCCACACTTGAGAAAACTTTTTTCAGAAGAACAAAATTTTCTTGGAAAAAAAAGCCATTTTCATCACATTCTGGTGTTATATATACAGGCACTATCTAGGCCTGAGGATATAATCCAACATATTTTTGCAGTATTTTTCAAGTTCAGTAAGTCTTTTGGACCATGGGGAATTCTCTTCTATCGTCTCAAAACAAAGACTGCCCTACAAGCCTGTCTTTGAGCAGAAGAATTAGTTTTCCTTCAGTTATGATGTCCTGGTTTCCTTCAGGACAGCCCATCGCATATGCTGTGCTGTGTTTCCTCCCTGTAGCAGCAGCTGGTTCAGGAGAGTGTAATGAGTCCTAATCCTTTCTTTTCTCTGCTCTCCAGTTTTTGAGGCAAAAAAACCCCAACATGCTCTAAGCAGCCTCTGCTGAGCATGGCCAACTGTTCTTCTCAAAAGAAGGGTACTGCAGGGTTTCCTCGAGTCAGAGGTGAGCAATATAAACACTGTGTCTGGAGTCATTAGCTAAACGCTCAAAATTGAAAGAGTGATAGCCTGGATTACTTGAGCTTGAAAAGGACCTACAGGAGATAGGAATTTAGAGGGAAGCTTTTTTTAATTTTTTTGTATGAGGGAGAGCACAAAGCAAATGGAAAGAATTTTGCAGCACTTTGGTGAACGTGAAGCCTGAGGTGTTTCGCAGTTGCTCCCAAGACACACTCAGGTCCATTCTGTTGTGGCTTTGGCAGCGGCACGGTGACACAAGCACCTGCTGCAGCACAGGTGTTACCGAACTCTGGCGACCCTTTTCATATGACTCTTGCACGCAGAGAACCAAAACCCGGTCCTGGCCAGCTACTGCACAAAGCACATCAATATGATGAACAGCAAAATGGCGTTTATTGGTAAAAGCTACAGAACTACATAGTATTTCTTATCTTTTACTAGACTGTTCCAGAAGCTCACACGGGCTTCTGGCCAATCATATTGAATATCCCGCTCTGTCCACTCACTTCCGAAAAGCCCCTATATAGAGTGGTCATACACATTGTTATTAAAACAAAGAAGTACAGCCTCTCAGTCTTACGGCACGGGTTCAAGTAAGTAGGACAACCAATAGAAAGCACCATGGGGAAGGGCCTTCCACGTTACATCCCGAATGCTCCATAACACGCCTAATACAACACACAGGGAAGCACTGTAGCAGCTGCTGTCAGAGTGCTGTGAGTGACACGGAGTGAAGATAGGTTTTGCACAGTTAGTGATGTCTTTGCATCCATGCTGATATTGCTAGCTGTGGCTCCAGCTGCATGTGTCCTCCTTGGGCTGGGCCCCAGAATTGCCAGGAGGTGCTGGCTTTGGCCACAGCTGTTGAGATTGCTTGGACTCACCTACTGTGAACACCCTCAGAGAAGGCCCAGGGATAGCACGTGTTCTTCTCAGGCCAGATAATGATTTCCATCCTCCGGGAGTAGCCAAGTTTTGTGGCTTGCCTTGTTCTTATGACTGTATGAATTCCACCTTGTCACCGAGATCCAACTGTGTAAAGATATATAATTATTCCTCTGACTCATCTACTTGGACACACACCCCATTCACACACACCTACGCATGCAGTGCAGCGTATGCTGCTGAGCTAGATGTGCTACACATGTGAACGCACTACCGTGGCTTGTACATTAAAAGTCTATTTTTTCCATTCCCCCAACGCTATAAATAGTTCTGGATTTAAACCAGAATACACCTAGAAGCATTCAGTTTCCTCCCTCCCTCTTTTCTGCTCTTGGGAGAAGCTAGGCAGATGCTGTCTCTGGGGCTAGGTGCTCCTGTGTCCCCACCCACACAGCAGAGGTGCAGGCAGGGTAGCACTCACACTGTCTCTCTCCCCCTCAGCCAGGACAAGCCAGCTTTCCGGGAGGTGATCACACAGCTGGAGCTGGATCCCATGTGCAGAGGCCTATCCTTTTCTTCCTTCCTGATTTTGCCATTTCAAAGGATCACTCGGCTCAAGCTACTGGTGCAGGTAGAGTTTTGCTCTTCTGTATTGCCCAGAGGTCGTCTGGATCACTCCTGGAATTCTGCTCAACAGTTGCAAATGAGATACAGCCACAATCAACCCTAGAGCTGGCTGAAGCCTTTACACAGAATTGGACATTCTCGGCTATGGAAAAGTTTTCAGTCAGTGAGAGAACACCTCCAAATTCACACTGAATTTGCCATGTTTTGCTGAACAAAATAGCTAAGGAGGAACTTCAGAGCTGCTAGAAGGGGCAGCAGCCATACAGTAACCCAGCTGCCTGGTTGTTAAGGTGCTGCTGTACAGGTGCACAGTGTAAAACAGCCCCAAAGCCATGTACTACCCCACATCATGATGTCTTGGGCCAGTCTGGGGCAGCCACCTTCCCCTCTACACCTCTAAACACTGCATTGGAGGACATGTGTCTGGGGATGAGGAAACAGCTCTGTCCCAAAAACTGTTACACCTCTTGGCTTACCAGTAGCACTGTCTGTTAGCAGCAGGTCTAGCTATTTCATTTTTATAAAACAGGAGTCTGCCAGCATTATTTTACATATTCAGTAGTAGCTAGATTGGAACAGGCTTTAACGAAACACAGGAACGAAGAGGTGAGTGGCTGTACTCTGCCATCCTCCCTGTGATTAGCCTGATGGCCAGAAATAACTCCAAGGATAGCAAAAACCTTTCTGTGCTGTCAAACTGGGACCAGAGTTAACACAGCTTTTGCTCCTCTGCAGAATATTTTGAAGAAAGTGGAAGAGAAATCTGAGAGGGAAACCACTGCCCTGGACGCACATAAGGAGCTGGAAACAGTAAGTGTGAATGAGCCAATCTGAAAGCCATTGAGATTAAACCACTGTCAGTTTCACCCCAGAAGAGACCTACAGACTGCATTCGCTCCTGAAGTTGTCCCTTTGAATCCTGACACTGTGTTTCAAGAGTATTTTTTAAACTTCATCCCACCTTTGGACTCAGTGTTTGAGGGGTGCGGAATTGCAGGCAGCTGTGTGGTTGGAGCAGGGTGCTGCAGGGACCAAGTGTCTGAATCCTGTTCTCTTCATGGCCTTCAGAAGTGTGTAGTTATCTCTTGAATCCTGCACTTCATTTTAAGTATTTCAAGCTGGAAATTGCATTAAAACATCCGCCTGAGGATATGGCTGCAGCTTATGACTGAGATATTAAAATAAAATAGGCTATTGGAGTTGCTCTAAACTAGCCTTGGAAATGTACACTCTGCAGATCACTAAGGATAAAAACAGAGACTGTAACAATGACAATTAGTGTGCAGTACTTTGTATTTCCAGAATCCCTCCTTGCTTCTGGCAGCCAGTTGTTTCCCACTGGTCCAAAGCTTGAGGAGGGCAGTTACTGTGGCATGTAGATGGAAAAATGCTCATTTTGTATTCATCTGTCAGTGACTCCTCATCAATTTCATAACTCTCTTCACATAGTTACTTGTCTGTAGATATTTAAGCTTAGATGTTGTGCATCTAGGTAGGTACAGGCATTACAGCAGAGGCCATCCGATGCCTAATTTTCTCTGTAATTATCTTACTGGATAGGTAGAAGCAGACCTTGGTTTCAGATACTGATATTCTGCTGTCTTGTCTGGTACCTGAATGCAGCCATCTAACAACACGGCTTCCAGCTGCAGCATCTTCTGGGTGCTGCTTTTTTGGGTTTGATTGTTTTTTTTCCCTTCCCTTTCCCATGTGAATACATAGCAGGTGAAAGAGCCTGGCTTGGTCAGTTTCTGTTGTAGCAAAGCTCTTCCTCCTCAGGGTCAGGCCTTTCTGTGCTTGACATGACTTAGCTGCGTGGGCCACTGAAGCCAAGCCTTTCTGTTCTCTTTTTGCCAGGTGGTGAAAGCATGCAATGAAGGTGTAAGGAAGATGAGCCGAACAGAGCAGATGATCAGCATCCAGAAGAAACTGGAATTTAAGATCAAGGTACGAGCACGGGTTGGTAACACCCCCATGGAGGCAGAGAGCCAACAGCAGCCAGGCATTGCACGTGCATATTCAGCAGTAGTAGCCCAGTCGTATCCCCTTCAGTGCCATTCAGCTGTGGCAGTGCCCTGCCTGGTCATGCTGTCCTGCTGCAACCTTTGAAGGAGATGCACTGCTGCAGGCACCGCATCCACAGTTTGGTGCGTGTGATCTCAGTGCACAAGAGCCAGCGTGCTGTGCCTGTACAGGGGTGATGTGCTGGGATCAGCCTGCCTGTGTGCCCTGGGCAGGTCCTGCTCCAGCACTCAGCCTGGCTCTCACCTCACTTCAAAATGTAGGTCAGCTTTCAGCTATTGTTTTACATTACAAATGATATTACAGGGAGATTAAAGCTACAAAGCAAAACACTTCAAAGCTGGAAAATACTGAAATAAAAGGCTGTCTCACAGTTCTTAATTCACCCTTGTGTTTATCCGTTAAGTACAGGCTCTAACTACCTGCTGATGATCTGTTCTGGGTCCACTTAGATCACAGTCCGCAGGATGGCACTGGGCTGCTGTAGCCATGAGGCTGCCTTCATCTCTCCCCAGCTGCAGTGGCGATGCCAGGCAGGGCTGGCTTGGCCCTGGGGCTGTCCTGGGCTCTGACACAGGGTATAAACAGAGCAGGGGCACAGAAAGAAAGGCTGCACCGCAGCATGTGTGGTGAGCACAGAGAAGGAGCAAAGGTGGAAAGGGTATTTCCCAATATTTGTCATTTGACAAAAAACATAGTGTTCTTCTAATATCAGACACACTTCGCTTCTTGTGTTTGAGATAATCACAGAATGCTTGGGTTGGCAGGGACCTTACAGCCCACCCAGCCCCAACCCCTGCCATGGGCTGGGTTTTCCCCACCAGCTCAGGCTGCCCAGGGCAGCATCCGGCCTGGCCCTGAGCACCCCCAGGGATGTGGCACCCACACTCCTCTGGGCAGCAGTGCCAGGCCCTCACTGCCCTGGTATGTAGTAAAGCTCTGACAGAAGTGCAGTTGTTGCTGCTTGGGCAGTATCTCCTGCTGGCTGGGAGGAACCCAACCAGTGAGAACTTGTTTAACCTGTTTTCTTGTAGCCAAAAAGCCAACTATTTTTAAAGACAGCCTCCCTGGCCAGGAAGGTTCAGCCCAGGTGATGAGACATACGATACACCAGAGACAGGATGGGGTTTGCAGGGCGTAGCCTGGTATTTAAATCTGGCACTTGGCATTCCAGCACCGCTGTCCTTGACTGTTTGCTCATCGTTGGGCCTCTGCTGTGTCTCCGTCTTAGTGGTTATGCCCTGTGCTGGGCTGTGGGCTGGATGGTAGAGCACACTGCACCCTGTGCAGCTCTCCATCCTCTGCAGTGCAAGTCATTCTGATGGGAGCTCACTTCCTTCTGCATCTCCCACTACTTTCAGCATCTTAACCACCTAAGTCCATGGGTCTGTTGCTCTTCTGATCGTGGCTGTCTTTGTCTCGCTCCTAGTCTGTGCCTATCATCTCTCACTCCCGCTGGCTGCTGAAGCAGGGGGAACTGCAGCAAATGAACGGTCCGAAGACATCACGGACACTTCGCACCAAGAAACTCTTCAGAGAAATCTACTTGTTCCTTTTCAATGACCTGCTGGTCATTTGCCGGCAAATTCCAGGGTGAGTGCAAAATTCAGGCAGCACGTAGGCTCTCTGGGTCCTTCGTAAAGCACCACTGGTGAGCCCTGGCTGCTCACAGACAGCACAGCTCTCTCCAGATGAAGCCTCATGGCAAGCAGGACTTGCACAAATGTCAGGCCAGGTCTCCCAGCAGGGTAAGCAAACATGTATCGACCAGTGTCTGCAGAGTGGCAGCAAGCTACAGCAGCTGGTGGACCGATTCAGGAGGCCTGTCTTCCTGACAGGGAGTGAGCTTTGACTCATCACTGCCGGAGGAACAGCTCACATTTAGTCAGTTAAATTTCTAAGAAAGGAGTCCAGAAAATATGAGCAGCAGGGAGGGGTATCAATTCATGCCTGCAGCTAGCGGTTGTATTTGACATGACATAACCTGCCTCAGGAATGTCATCGTGCTTAGGACTGTGTTTTGTGCAGCTAGAGACTAGGGAAATACAGCAGCACAAGCAGGCAGGTCCCAGAGAACAGCATGTTCTTTGTAGCATTAACTGCACTCACCGGTAGGGAGCATCTTGGCAGTCCAGTGTTTCTAATAAACATGTCACTGCAGTGTCTGCACGCCTGGAACTATTTTGCTTCTGTGGCAGCTTGTATCCAAAAAACACAGAGGCATTTTACAAATAGGAATGAATTGAGCCTCACAGACCTCTTTGAAGGATCACCATCTGTGTTTTGTGCATAGGTCACACAGACAGAGCAAGCACCTTGTTTTAGGCCACGTGGAATGCCTAAGGCTGAGCAAGGAGAGGGTCTCTTGCCTTGCGGTGGGGTTTTGCTCATTGCTCACCCCTTTTCCTCCTGCCACACAGAAGTTCTTGGTCTATCCCCAGTACACCTCTGGGTGAATGAAGCCAAGCCATCTTCCCATACTTGCAGTTTTTCCTTATCTCCTCTTTAACCTCTCCCAGGGACAAGTACCAAGTGTTCGACTCAGCGCCCCGGGGGCTTCTTCGGGTGGAGGAGTTAGAAGACCAGGGGCAGAGTTTGGCCAACGTCTTCATCTTGAGGCTGCTGGAGAATGCCGATGACCGGGAGGCCAGTTACATGCTGAAGGCATCGTCGCAGTGAGTACCATGCCATCGCCACACGGGGCTCAGCGCCACTCGCTCCCTACACCTACACCAGGGGAGCAGCCTGTCTGCACAGGGAGCAGCTCTTACAGCTTACCAGGGCCAGGCAGGCAGGGGTCCCACTGCTGCAGCTGGCCTTAGGCCTTCATAGCTGGCCCTGCACATCACGTTTGTGAGGCCAAGCCTTCAGTCTCTCCTACTCAATGGCACAAGTGAAGCTAGCTCGCTTACAAGAACGGAAGCTGCGCCTGACCAGCTCTGTGAAGCAAAGTGGCTCCCAGTTGTAGGTGAGGGTGGGAGAAGAGGCCTCTTCCTCAGCACCATCCACAGCCGATCCCAGTCTTGCAGCAGCCCCTCTGCTGCTCCAGGTCTCCTTGTCTCCCTGAGTACAATATTTTTGGCTTGCAAATTCTTTTGCTTCAGGCTCCAGCAATACTGGGCAAATGATTCAGCTATGTTAACACAGGCATGATTGTTTTGGAGCTCAGGGCCTGACTTTCTCATTGACCCAAGTCTTAGCAGGCTCACGGTTTTCTAGGCACAGCTCTGTGAAATTAGAGATGTTATGTAAGTATACATGCGCCACCAGTTTCACAGCTTCTGGAGGTCGTGCACCTTCAGATTGATGTTACTTTGCTATTTGACAGCTCTTGGCATCTTGGACAGACAGCAGCCCCACCTGGGAGCACACTCTCCTGCAGGCCTGGGGGTGCAGCCAGCCCCTTCAGCACAGTGCAGCACCAGGATCAGGGAGGTGAGCCCCCAGTATAACAAGCAGCTGCACCTTCCTCGCAGGCATGTGACTGCAGCTTTGCTGTACTGAAAATAGAGATGTCAGTCAGATTATGCAGGGCACACGTATATTTGACGTCTGTGAGACTGAGCTGTGCAAAGGATGATAAACCAGGCCAGGGCTGCCTCTGCTCAGGGAGGTGTTTGCATTTATGCACTTCTGCATCCTGCTCCGTCTTTGGGATGACCACGGGGAGTGTGAGAACCAGCACATGGCTTGCCAGCAGCTCTGGTGTGCTGAGATGCAATGCAGGACTGCTGAAAGCTGATGTTCCAGAGCTGCAGGAGAGATCTGGCCAGTAGCAGGCACAAACCAGAAAAGTGAAAAAACAGAAGAGGGAAGTGGGTGCCAAAGAGAGACTGATGCATCTGTTTTGCAGATCTTGCAGCGTTTCTCAGCTCTGAACCCACACAGCAATAACAACCCATTCAGTGGCAGCTTGCAGCTAACGCCCTGGCTGGGCTTTGCTGTCACTGGGAGCTGGCCTCATGTTTGGGCCACTGCTGGTTGCAGGGGCAGGATGAGAGCACAGGTGGGCCCCTCATGGGGCTGAGAAAAGCCAGGTGCTGCAGGGAGAGTCCAAAGAGCCCTGCAAGGAGCTGTGTGTAAGGCTGTAAGGTCAGCGTGCAGCATCAGGAGCTCAGGACTGGGTGGGAGAGGTGGTGTCTCTAGGACTTTCTCATGCTCATGGCCTCCAATTCTCCCTCTTGTCCAGGAGTGAGATGAAGCGTTGGATGATTTCACTGGCCCCAAACCGGAGAACCAAGTTTGTTTCATTTACATCCAGAGTTTCAGGTAAGAGTCACTGCACGGTGTCCAGGAGCTTTTCACCCCTACTCCAGGGCCCCTTCTGCACTGATCTCCCCATCCAGCCCCAGGCTGGAGCCCTCCGGAAGCCAGCCTCTGCCTGGGCTCCCCTTGTATTTCCATGACACCCACTTGTCTCCAGACCTGGCCCTGACCTTATTTCCCTCCAGCCCAGGCTGGGCCACACCAGCACTCTCCACCCTTCTGCGCTGCTCAGTGGATGGCTGTGCAGAGACTTGTGCCTGGCTCCCTTCCCTGCAGCAGTCCTCCCTGTTGTGCCTCCCCTCCCCCCATGGCCTCGGCGATGTTTCTCACCAGATCAGAGGGAGCATTCGTAGAGCTCGCAGCATTACACCCACCTGAGCTGCTTCTGCCTCAGTCCGTCCCTCACTCTTGCCCTGTCCCCCCGCAGACTGCCCGCAGATCCAGTGTGTACACCCCTATGTGGCCCAGCAGCCAGATGAGCTATCCTTGGAGCTGGCTGACGTCCTCAACATCCTGGACAAGACAGATGACGGTACAAGGGATGGGACAGGAGCCGTGGAAGGGTGGGCAGCCAGGAGGGGTCCTTCGGCCACAGAGAGAGAAGGCAATATCAGCACTGCAGCCAAGAGAGCTGACAGCAGAGCAGGGTGTTACCACCTCCTCCTAATGCTCTGCAAATCCAGGCTGCCCTGGGTTGGGGTAGGGCTGATGCACCACCCGACATGTAACCCAGAGCTGTTCTTACCCTGAGTAGTCAACAGCAGCTTCCAGAAGGCACTGCCAGCTCCGCGGGCTCTTTCCATAGCAGCTGTCCCAGCATGGGAGTGACAACCCATCCTTCCCTACTGACACCCATCTCTCTCTCTGCTTAGGCTGGATATTTGGGGAGCGGCTTCACGACCAGGAGAGGGGCTGGTTCCCCAGTTCTATCGGGGAGGAGATCCTGAACCCCAAAATCCGAGCCCAGAACTTGAAGGAGTGTTTCCGGGTGCACAAGTCAGATGACAGCCAGCGGAGGAAACTGGGCAGCAGGAACCGCCAATGACTGCTGGTGTCCCCAAGCCTGGGGAGCGCGCCTGGGAGAGGGACAGAGGACAGAGGCTGCTGGCTGGGGGGACACAGAGGCGGTGCTGGAGGCTGTGGCACAGGACCTGGTGTGCCACACCAAGCACATGCACTCTTGAACGCATGGACCTCAGTTCCCAGGCTGCCTGCCATGCTTTCTGCTGTGCTGAGCCCTCCTTGGAGAGCAGTGCTTCGAGCTGGCTGAAATCACCCTTTTCCAAAGAGCATGAGCCCGAACTGGCACCACATGAAGGCCCTGGGTGCCGGCCAGCTGACCAGCGAGGGAACCTGGGGCTGTGGGGGGCCGAGCTCCAGCCCCAGTTCCCTGTGCATGTGCCAGCTGCAGCCGGCTCTGGCTGCTTGGGAAAGGCTCGCGGCAGCAAGTGGAACTCAGCAATTAGTGTTGCCCGGTTTGAGTGCTCATGCCTCATCACTACCTTTTGAGCTAGGGGCTCTCTTAGAGACGCACCTCATAGGGTTGGGAATTCCAGCAGAGGAACCATCTCACATCCCTTCACACTGCCCACCCCCAGGACCCCATTTCCCCAGCAAAGCCGATGGAGGCATCCCTTGGGTCGGCCCTTGATCTGCTCCCCAGTGCTCTGAAGTGCTTTGAACACAGCCCTGCTCCACCAGCAGCCCCACCTCAGAGACCCCAACCTCCATCCCTGCTCACCTGAAGGCCTCAAAGCCCATCTGGGCCATACCCCATGGCTCACCCCTTCTCTCAGCTGCTGCAGAAGCATGGCACCATGGCATTCCCCAGCTGCTCTGGTGCTCAGGAGGATGGGCTGCACATGGTCTCTGCTGCGCCCACTGTGGCGTGCTGCAGGGCTCCAGGAGTGCCAGCAGACAAGCACCATGCAGCAAGCGACAGCACCCCAGGAGCCGCTGTGCTGCTCAGTAGAAGGCTCAGCAACACGCCTGCATGCTTGTAACCCACACCTCCAGCTGCGCACAGCCTCCCTGTACAGTTCATGTATATATGCAGTCCTCTGTCGCCAGCAGAACTACACCATCGCTTCGTCCAGTTGTGGTACTGAGCATCGCATGAAGCCCCGGGCACAGCACTAGGAGCTGCCGGGCACAAACACCACACCCAGCAGCCCTGCAGCAATGGCCTGCTGTGCAGCTGCCTTGCTCCAAACAGCACCATGTGTGGCCGCAGCCGAGGGCGCTGGGCTACAGCATCAAGTATGCTGGTCCTGAGCTGCAGCCACCACCCGTTATGGAATCAGGGTTATTGGGCATTTCTGTAACGCTGCAAGGAGTCTTCCAGGCACTGCGATGTGCTGTGATGACATCTGGGCTGTATTCCAGAAGGGGACAGAGAGCAGTGTAGGGTCCTGGTTTCGCGAGGCGCGTGCAGTGTGGGCTCAGGACACAGCTGGTGGAAGCTGCAGCAACAAAGGGAGCACAGAAGGGGGACCTTCATTGGGCCAGCTCTGTGCCAGCACACACGCAGGGCCGCAGAGAGGGCTGGGACAGGTCTGCAGCCTCCAGCTTCATGCAGTGGGCTCACCTGATAGGGACACCCCAAATCAGGCCCCCAGAAAAGCACCCCACAGGCACCGTCTGAGTGCAACCACACCTCCAGGTCCGGGTCCAGACCTTGCAGCAGCTGCAAATTCCCCAGCACAAACCCTGGAGGAGCTCCAGCCTCAGGCAGCCCTCCAAGCTACCCACTGAAGTGAGCACATCGCAGCCCCTCCAGTTTGGCAGAGCCAGAGCCAGCACAGCCCCGCACTGAAGCCCCACAGAGGTTGCTTCTCAGTACAGAAGCGCTCTCTCACCCAGCAGAAGCAGCTGTTCACCAGTGGAGGGGCCCAGATTCCCCAGTGTCAGGATACCAGCACCTCGCTGTACTGCTTGCAGGAGGGAGAGGGGCCCAGGGCTGCTACCTGCTGTCCCCTCACACCCTGGACTCACTCCAGCTGCTCCAGCTCTGTTGTGACTTTTTATGACTTCAAACCCTAGGCACAGGCTGTGCCACTTCCAGGCGCCAAATGGCATCCAGTGTTATTTCTTCAGACCCAGCCCCGCACGCCTTTTCACGGGCCCACAGCTGCAGCCCCCAGCCCCTGCCAGGCTGCCAAGGTGTACTGAGGGGAACTTCTCGTCGTCTCGTTTTCCGTGTGATGAAATACAGCTGAATGAGCCAGCGCCAAAGCAGTGTGCCGGCATCTCCTTCCTCCTCATCATCGCCACAGGACCACAGGCAGGGGATGGAAGAAGGGAGAGAAGAGAACGTGGCATGGGGTGACACATGGGGGGAACTGGGTGGTTTACAACACCTGAGCAGCCCTTTCCCACCAAGGAATACTGTGCAAGGCGATCCCCAACACCATTACCTCTGTAGCCCTCCCAGCTCTGTGGCTGACACCGCTGCAGTGGAGCTGCTAGGGCTCAGTGCTCCCAGCAGAGCCGCACGCTCAGACCAAGGAGCAATGTGGGTATAGCACCACTGCCTGGCGCTGGGCCTGGGGTGCTCGAGGCAGACGGGGAGCAGACAGAGGGCAGTTATGGTACAGAAATGTTTTATTGAGTTCAGGAAGTAGAGAACTTTCTCAGCGTGATGACAACTAAGGCCACGAGCACAGATGTACCCAGAAGGGACGCGATGACAATGGCACCGATAGCTCCGGGCCCCAGCGAGCCTGCAGGGACAGAAATCACAGTGGGGTGAGGTGGGGAGGATCCCCCCTTTTGCCCTGCACATCCTGGCCCTAGGGCACCCTCCTGTCCCCCCCATATGTCCCACTACCCATGTCCCCCACAGCTGAGGTGTGACCCTATGCTGTGGGCTCCTGTCTGGCCCCCAATCCCCTGGGCCGGCTGCTAGGGACAAGGACAGCTGCCACAAACGGGGTGCTCACTCTCTGCTTTTGCATTACATCTACACCCAGAGCCTACTTGTGGCACAACAGCAGGCTGCTGTAGTTCAGGGATCGGGGGAGGCGCTCACACCCTATTTCCAAGAGCAGAGTTCCAGGCACGCTCCTGCCCAGGTTCAGGTGCTTGCAGTAGTGCCAAGGGCGGACCCGGGGCAGGAGGAGGCCATGGCGGCTGCTGCGGGGCTGGCCGGGCACCCCACAGCGGAGAGCTGCCCGCAGGGAGGTGGCCCTGAGCAGGCAGTGCCTCCCAGCAGCGGTGTGGCTGAGGGGGACAGGCCACCTCCAGCCCCCTCCCGGGAGGTGGCAGGCCCAGAAAGAGCAAACGCACAGCGAGGATTTCCCGAATGGCAGCCGCGTACCGTCCCCGGCATCCAGCCGGTGCAGGTGGGTGGTGTCCTCGGGCTCCAGCTCGGAGGTGTACGGGGCGAAGGCGGTGGCGTCCGAGAGCCGAGCGGTGGTGGCGGCGGCGTCATAGGGGCCGGACCCGGAGGGTAGCTCGGCCGGCTCGTTCCACAGCGTGGGCACCGGGCCCCGCGGGTACTCTGCTGGGAGACGAACGGCCGCGGTCACTGCTGTGTGCCGGTGGCCCCAGGGTCAGCGCGTTCACACAGCGTGGGGTGCTGGGGGTGCACAGGTCGCAGCCCGTGGGGGAGCCCCAGCTCCCTCTGCCCCCCCTGCACTGTGCCGGGAGATGAAAGCAGCACCGTGCTCTGATGTTGCCATTCACATCCTGTTATTCCTTCCCCCCGTGGGGTTGGGGAATACACCAGAGCCCTCCCTGTTTGCGTGTGGCTGAGCCCAGCGCTCGCCATCAATGCTCAGCTTGTTCAGGTGGGCCCTTGGCGGCAGCAGGAGACATTCCACTGCTCCCTGTGAAACCGCTGGGAATGTCACACCGCGATGGGGAGAGACAGGGAAAAAAAAAAAAAACAAGCAGCATCCAGCGCCAGGGCCCGCCTGAACCTGCACGGCCATTCTCCAGGCTGAGAAGGAAGGGACAGAAGAGTCAGAGCCAACAGCACGGGGTGAGGCACAGAGCCACTGTGCAGGATGGACGGTGCCAACTGGCAGCAGCATACAAGCCTTGCACAGCAACAGCCCTGTGTGGCTCCCAGTGCCCATGGCCCTTATGGAGCCGTCTCTGCAGAAGGGGCGAGCGCTGGAGAATCAGCGCTAGCCACTGCTCTGCACTTGGCAGCAGCATCCTGCATCCCAGCAAGCACCAAAGCTCAGCTCTAGCCTTCCTCAGAGCTCTCGGTGCTGCCCACAGAACCAGGAACAGAGCACTGCTCTGGACTAGATCGGGAAAGACTTTTCTGCACCCAAGAACACGATAGGATTTGCACTGAGCTCCCAGCTTAACTCTGGCCCCAGCAGCAGCCCACCAGCCCCAGACTGAGATCTGTGCCATTCCCACAGCGACCCACCCAGGGCAGCTCTGCAGAGCAGCAGTGCCATGTCCTCACGTGCTCGGCCCATCCATGACCCCCACATCAGAGGCAGCATCCTGGGTTCTCCAGAGGAGTTCTGTGCCCCATGATGGTGCCCCAGGAACACCCATGCCCTCAGCAGGGCCCCTCCCAGCCCACCTCACAGAGCTGCCCAGCGGGGCTGGAGACGTGCTTCCCACCCAGAGGCCCTTCCAGAAAGTACCACGTCCCCTGGATCTCTTCTACAGACCCTATAGACACACATTACTTCTGGAGAAATCATGGCAGCTCTCAGAGCAGGGCACAGAACTTCTTTCTGATAGCCAAGGAAGGAGAAAGCAGACTAATTTGTTTATGATCTTGGTGATTTTTAAGACCTAGATAGAGTCCTGAATGGCTTCTGGGTGTGTATTTTGTTAATTCCTCTCGTTTGATTAAAACATGCTTTCAATTCACCCTCACAGAAAGGGCAGTGTGCTCAGCATCAGCTTTCTGCCTCAAGTTTGTGTGGTTTTAACAGTGCTCCAACACCTGAGGGACACAGCTCCTTTCAGAGGGGCCTCACTCGAGGGGCTGATTGCCTCAGATGCTGCACACCATGCAGTGCCTGCTGCTGGCATCCCTGCAGCATCACTCCAGAGCCCTCAAGGGATAAACACCATCTACAGAAGAAAAGGCAGCAGAAGGCCCAGCGCCTTCTTGCACATGGCTGCCACCATCCCAACAGCGGCAAGGACACGGCACCTGAGCAGCCTGCTGCAGGGACAGAGCAAGCCACAGGACATCCATAGGGCTGGGGCAGGGCACAGCACTTTCATCTTGAATGAAAACACAAACCTGAAACCCAAGGATCAATGGCAAAGTAGCATTTGCTTTTCCTGTTCACATAAGAACTTTGTAGAAATAAAGAGCTATCAAGAAACACGCTCAAACACATTGTCCATCACAAGAGCAGATATCAAACACTTGAGTTATGCACCAATCTCAAGATCAGAGCCAGCTGTAAGGAAACCCACCCAGGACACCTGCAGGGCTGGTTTGCCCCAGGGCAGCTCAGCAGGTGGGCACACGGAGGGTACGGGTGAGTGTCCCTGCCCTGCCTGGGGCCCAACTCTGCAGGCTCTCACTCAGCAGTAACTGCCTCAACACCAGAGCACAGACAGTACTGCCACTCCACGGAATACACAAACGCACTTGGGAGCACTTCAGGGAAAGATGTGGAACAATCAGAATTATTGGGGTTTTACGGTGCAGAGATGGAACCCAGAAAAAAAGCAGACTAGAAGTAATGCAGTATTGGCCAACACGCCAAGTAGATGGCACCTCTTCTTTCTCCTCTACTGCACTGTGTATCCTCCCTCTCTGCAGCACAGTTAGTTATGGCTGAAGTCAGAAAAATACAGATATCAGTTAGTACACTACAAAGAAATAATGGAACGGGTTTTCTGAACAATGCAGAGACCCACCAGGACTACAGCTACACAGACTGTGGGGGGAGCCAGGGGTGGGCACCAAAGCTGACACAAAGCAGCTGCATCCCATGCTTGGTGAGGAGGTGGGCGAGCTGCCAGCACATCAGCGAGGTTCCTGCACCCCAGATACCAGATGGCTGAAAGATAAGACTGGAAAAACCTCCACCAGAGATAGCTCAAAGAGGAACACATCTGAAGGACCCGCAGATGAGCAGAGCCTCCCACAGGCGGAATGCTGGACCACGTGGCGGGCGGATGGAGCCATCTGACACCCCCATCCCTGGGCATCGGACACCAGCGACCACCACTTCTGGCACAAGCTGACTTCAGGACCTCATTACCCCCAAAGTCTCTCAACTGATGACAATGAGATGTACCCCCTCCACGGGGTGACGCTTGTGGGGACAGAAACGCAAGTGCTTTGGGAGGACAGGTGCTCATGTTCCCAAGCAAGAGGCAAGGCACCTGCTGTAACCTGAATGTCGCATGCCCTTCCATCACTCACAGCCATTTACAGGCTGACTTGATGCCAAGTTCCACAGCTCACATCCTTTCAGAACCTTGCGGCTTTTCTTCTCGGCTGCAGATGTTTGCATCTTTTTACGTTGGTTACAAGGAGGTGACCTGCTGCCTTCTGCAGTAACCTTCCACCTCCAGCCCAGTAACCTTGGCCAGGAGATGATAACAGCGTCCGTAATTTGTAAGGAGCATCAGTGCTGAGCCAGCTGGAATAATGTCTACAAGGAGTTGCATTCAGCCTGGACAGACCTGCTGGAATGACTGCAGCCTTAAGAAGTTTACATGGCAAACTATTTACTTCTCACATTCTAGCGCTCGAACACTTCAAGAACTTTCTAATAACCCTCTCACTGCGTTATTGTTGAGAACAAAAATATGTGGCTACAGAAAACAGTCCCTGGATGACACCTTCTCCTATTCTTTTTTCCTTTAGCATAACAAAGGGCATCTTCTGTTCTGCTTCTTTCCTTCCCAAACCACCCTACTGCAGCGTAACATATCTCCGCGTGAGCTCAAAACACAAATCCATGAGCCCTTTGTTCAGATACAAAAATGCACAACTCAAAATAAGGCCTTGCAGAGCCTTCCTGCTGCCCTGCCCTTTCATGTGGGGCTCTGAACCTACAGAATCATGAAGGTTGGAAGGACCACTCAGATCACCCAGCCCAACCACTGACCCATGTGCCCCTCAGTGCCACATCCACCCTGTTCTTGAACCCCTCCAGGGGCAGTGACTGCCCCGCTCCCTGGGCAGCGCGTGTCAGCACCTAACCACTCCTTCAGAGAAGAACTTTGTCCTAATACCCAGCCTGACCTTGCCCTGGCACAGCTGAATGAAATTGCCTCTCATCCTATCACTGTCACCCGGGAGCAGAGGCCGACCCCCACTCCACCACAACCTCCTTTCAGGCACTTGTAGACAAATTGGCTTTAGCAAGAGCAGAAAGTCACTCTGCAGTCTTGCTGCACTCTAGGGCAACGTGCCACCTATGTTTTAAGGAAGAGGAAACTGAAAGGATTTGGACACGCAGAAGTCCTCCCGTTTGATCTCTTCCCGTTGCACTAGATGATGCAGGCTAAGGGGCTCTGCTGCTTTCCCCTGTTTGACAGATGCACCACTGGGAAGAGCTCAGCAGCTCAGAGGCATTCCGGCTTTCTGCAGTTGCAGAGCCCTGACCCGCCGCTCAGGAACCAGTGGGTGAGAGCAGAGGGAAGCGCACGGCCCAAGGCGCTCTGCTGCCCCAGACACAGTAACTGCATCCACAAGGACGGGAAGGCCGTGCTGACACAAGAGAGCAGGGGCTGGCCAGCCCCAGGTAGCCGCAGCAGGCACAGGGCCAGCGCAGGGCTGAAAGGAGGCCTTGATGGCAGCACAAAGGGCAGCCTGTGGTGTGCAGCACTGGAAGTGCGAGTGCTGCGGTTCTGATGAATGTGAAAGGAACTTGTTGACAGAAAGGCTAGGCTGCATGCATGTGTGCGTGTGTGCGTGTGAGTGCCCAGAGAGCAGAGGGCTGCCTTTGCGCTCTTCCCTTCTTTGTCAGCACAAGGCAGGAAATTTTCTTTTCTAAGGGGGTGAGATGCAGAAAAATTCCACTGCCCACTAAAGGGCCCCATGCAGAGGACAGGGACAGGTAACTCCATTCTTACACAGCAGAAAACTGCTCTGCTCTGGGGCAGCTCACAGCCCTGGCTTGTTCCCCACGGCCCAGCTCGGAGGTAGCACAGAATAAACTTAAGGAGGCCTCACACATTTGAAAGCCGACAGAGTTAGCACTGAGCCTCTCCTGTGCTCCAGCATCCAAGCACGCACCCATCAGTGCAAAGCTCCTGGCCCCACAGGGAGAGCCAACACTGAAAGGTTAAGATAGAGGTAAAGAACTTCCAGCTCAGAGAGGAAGCAGGTCAGAGCTCTACTGAAAACCAGCTGATGTCTGCAGAGCTAAAACAAGTAGTTAAGACTAAGACCTCACCTGGTCTGTGGGAGGAGTGCTGCCACTGCTCCTCAGTGAACAAGCACAGAACAAGCTGAAACTTGGTGCTTAAGTGTTTAATGCTGCAGTATAGAAAAACCAAAGCCCAGTGTTTGAGAAGGAACATATCCACTTTTTAGGGCTTATTCAGCAGTTGCTTTAAAAGGTTTCTCAGCAAGAAGTCATCTTAGAGCAGCGGGATGTGGGGAAACACCAGTGGCAGTGCTTCTGCTCCCATCCCTGCAGACACTCCAGCCAGGCACAGTGACCAGCTCCCCTCCCTGTAGGACAGCTCCTCCAAAAAGAAACCCGCGCAGCTGCCAGCCAGGCCCTCCTGCTGGACAAGATGCAAAGAATGGGTTGCGAGGGAGCTGCAGCCTTCCTCCAGCTCTTAAGTCAGAAAAACAACTCAGGAAAGCGAGCACTTTGCTCTCCTGTCACGTTGGCCTGAGCCATCCGTTCGGTCCTGTCTGCATTTAAGAGGCTTCAAGAGGAGCAGATGGGTCCGAAGTTGACAACCTCCTCAACAAAGAATGCCTAACACAGAACAGGTCTCACACCAACCCTGCTCCCCTCACAGCCTGTTTGCTGTTTGAGGCCATGTGTTATAGCCAGCCCTGCGGGGAAAGCCAAACCATGCACACCTCAGCTTTAGACTGAGCTCAGTGTTTTCATGGATGCTTTCATTTCTGTATCTGCAGCACCGGCAGGGAAGTGCTCTGCTGCAGGGAGGGCACAGAAGGCACCAGAGATCAGCACAGTCTTGAGCTGGAGGAAAATGTTTTTCCTCCATGATTCAGGACGCTTTCCTACCACAAACAACAGACAAGTAAGGGTCCCACCAGCTGCAGAACACAGCCACCTCCTGCAGCAGACCTGGCTGCTGGGTGGCAGTCACCAGCGCTCACGCAAGCACTGCTGCTATTCAGCCTAACAGAAGTTAAAGGATTTATTCAGTTTTCCCCAACAGAAACATGGACTCAGGATGGAGAGTACATTCTTAGTCAGCACTACTCACCGACTCCAAAATCAACTTCCATCACTCAACTATATTTCAGTAAATACGTACGGCTGCTTTTAGAGAGGGACAGGAGGAGAACAGAGGCAGGTTAGTGAAGATCTCCTCTTCTTTTGGAGTTCAAATGCAAACGCAGACCCTTACCTGCCATCACGGCGGGCAGCAGGAAACACAGCGTCAGCAGGAGCGGGTGCAGGGCTCTGTGGCAGGGCATGGCTTCCCTCAGGAAAGGCGTTGGCAGGAATTCTTAAACTCCTCCAAGTAGGAAACAACTTGGAAATGTCGCTGGTATAATAAAAACTGGGTCTGGTCAGGTCCAAAATTCCTTCACAACAGCAAGTGGACAGAGCGCGCGCAGCTCAGCAGACTCCCTCTCTCTGCCTCCCCGAGCACACCTCCTCCGAAGGCAGCTCCACCCTCCAGGACCTGTGCCTCCGAGCCCATAGGCAGCAAGGCCGTTTGCAGGGACCCTGCCGCCAAGGCACCGGGCAGCTATTGGCAAGCCTGTCCCTGAGCCGTGGGATGCACTTGGGATGCCTGGCCCCAGGCAGTGCCCAGCATGGGACAACACAAACTGCACCGGGACAGCTACCCAAAATAGAGCACGCCGCAAGGGCTGGGCTCTCCCGTGTGCAGTTGTGTTCTGTCCCAGGTGGGCACAGCAAAAGAACAAGGGCCTCGATCTTTTTAGCTTAAAATGCTTTAAGACAGAACTAGAGCAGCTCGATGGCATCCTTGTTTTGTGGGTGTAAGAGGTGGACCAGGAGCTACGTGTGGTCCACACTGCCACAAATGCCTCTTCGGAACATCTTCCAGAGGAATCTGCTACGCCATACCATACCGGCATCCTCCCTTTCCCAGCTGAACACACTGCCTCCTCCCACAGCATTCTGCCCTTGGTTCTGCCCCTCCTGATGGGCTCACCAGAGCTTCCCAGCAGAGGAAACTGAGGTTTGTTTTCAGTCACGTGTGCACTGATAGACATTTTGGAAAGAACAAAGTGAATGAAGAAGGGGACGCTCCAGCTTGCCAGCAGAGGAATTTCATGAGTATTTTTAAAAGTTATTATTACAATACAGTATGAGGATGAAATACTTCGTTTTTGTTCAGATGTTTAATTAAAAAGTAATAATCATCCCCAGTACCAGTTCTTTCTGTTCTGAAAATAACAGTTTTATCGTACATTTCAGATGCAGAGCTTTCTGGGAAAGGATCCCTCTGCATTCTGGCTTTGTGACAGCCAGCCAGACCCAGCTCCACTGCCCTTTAAAATGGTTCTGCCTGGTGCCGTTCTTGGCAACAGTTCTTTGCTGTGGGGGGACGTGTGAAATCCAGAAGACTTCACGCTGTCCCTGCAGCGAAACGAGAAATTAGGAATTATAACCTGGTGACACGTACTCAAAAGAAACCTCAGATCTCTCGCATCAAACTCAACATCATCCTTCAGACCTCAACGCAGCCCTGTTAGCCATCCAGGTTCATGTCCAGTCTGAAAAGGAGAATGAAGTGCATGAATACATCAGCTGCAGATGCAACATTGTAGCTCCTCATTTTTCCCAACCCTAGTGAAACTATGACCTTTGCTACTGAAACAGGCCCTTTTCATCCCAGAGAGGGTGACAGGGCAGTATAAGGTGACCTGAGCACATAACCGGAACACAACAGCATCTTGCCTTCATGCAAAAATAGAAGTCAGCATATTAAAATACTTGAGAACAACATCTCTTCCCTACTGGACCGTTACCCACAGACTCTCAGAAGCCCCACAAGGTCCTCAGGGCTTGACGAGTTATTGCACATTTTCCCTGCTTGCATTACTGCATTTTCATTTAGCAATCGGTGAATTGGTCGTGTTCCCCAACTGAGCTGGAAATGAACAGGCTTTTGCTTACTGTAGTATTCCAAAATTAGCTTGTAGAAATGAGATCATACCATTAAAAAAACCAAATACTTATGAAGCAGATACCTTATACACGAAGGTTGAATTAGAATTTTAAAACAAAGACAAAATATCATCATCGACCCATACTGTTCCCTCCAAGACAACAGCTAAACGTAACTCAGAACTACTACGTAAGTTAGTTCTTTACCGACTCGGTATTATTGTGGTCACGGGAATGGCTGAAGAACATTCATGGTTAGCCTTCACTGGCATTTCCCACTCAAAATCAAGCAGCAGAAAAAAAGACGACATAATCTGAAAAGGGAAGACTGCGAGGTGTCTGCATGGCCTTTACGCTGGGGGGAGAAATAAACGCTCATTTAGAGAAGGGAATTAGAGCGAGGGTGGTTACCAACTGGCAGAAGAAAGGCTCTGTGAGCAAGGGTTTGCAGTAACAGAAAGCCAGCCATGGCTTCACCTCTCCTGAATTAACAAGTGGGCATGCACACATCCCTGTACACAGAGAGAGGGACGAAAAATTAAAGCTTTCTTGTCAAAATTGTCCAATCTCAACTGACTGCTGTTTATTTGAACTCTAAAATTATCAAATAGGAAAAAACCAGCAGTGTTCCTCACCAGGGAAGAAATAAAGCAGCAGTTGTTCCATATCCTGTCCATTTCCTTGTTTCGTGACGAAAGCTGATGAGAGTTGAGTTTTGGGTCAGTTTTAGCACCAGGAATTATCTCAAAACTCAGCTTTGACAAAAGCAAGCAGAACATTTGCTCTCAGATATAATACAACCAGGTTTTATTTAAGTTCTCTCTTTCCCTCCCCTCCCACACTGGCAAAAGTTCAGAGGGAGTTTAAAGTTTTGTAAACATTTTAACTACCCCTCTTCCCCCTTTTATGAATTTACAAAGCAAAGGAGACAGGGAGACCAGATTTGCAACAGTTCCAAGTCTCTCCATGCTATTGGATCCAAAAACTATATACAAGTCTGCAGCAGTCTCTGTATAGTTACTGTACACGTTTGGGGGCTGGGGGAAGAGAGAGGAGGAGGAGGTGACCCCAAAAAATGAATAAATCAAACAAAATAAAATTCGAAGCCAAACTGCTCTTGAGCAACTCAAACTGTTTTCTTTAGGCAGTGATGACAAAGTGACCTTCATACACCTCCACCAAACCTGCACCATAGCTCCCTTTGCAGGTTATACCCCTCTGGGAATGGGAGATGGGACCAGGGGGCTGAAACTAAGTGCATTTGGCAGTTTTAGATTTATTGTGTGGTGTGTGCACGTGGGTGGGTGGAGAAAGGAAGGCGGTGGCAATCTTCTGGTGAGAGAGGAAGGTTGTGATTCCATACTTAAACATTATGGATCCAAGTGAAGGTGCGTGATGTAGTTTTACGTGTAGAAGAGAAGCAGGGCCGTCACTGCACTTAGCTTCGCCCCCCACAGTCTCTTTCCATTACAAAAGGGCATCTCCGTTTGTTAACCAAAGCATTGTTGGAAATGGCAACTAGCTAAGACTGCGGGGGTACAGATGGGAAAGCCAGTGTTCACTCTCACCAAAGACTAGAGATCCACATGGTAAAGATCCTACTGTCTCTTAAACGAGACAAATTTGCAGGAGAAGAGCTGAAAATAAACTGGTCCTAACCCTCAGAAGGTACCATTTAAGGGATAAATTCAACCTGAAAGAAGAGATATCACCCCTCTTCCTCCCCACGAGAGTACAAGTCCCCACTTGTTCAAGAAGGCTGGATATGCTGACAGGAAACTCCAACAGCTTCAACATCACCACCTAATGAAGACAGACTTAAGCATTCCCTCCAAAAATAATGTGCTGAGAAGGGCTGGCAGGGGGGTGTGCAACTTCAAACCAACCCAAGCTAAACTGCGCCCGCCACCGCCCCTCTCCTGCTGTCGCCAGTTCTAAGGTTAGCTTATGAATGCAACTCCTGGCTGGGAGAGCACCTCTTGCCCTGATGGAGCGCAGAAGTCAGTATCTGTGTGGCATTTTGTTTTTGACCAACATCTGTTAACCACAAACTCTCTCTTCACGACTGCAAGTGTTGGATGTGGTAAGAGTAACCAGGAGAGAGAAGCAACAGTTTTTGCAGAATCCCAATTGATTTTTTTCCAGGTATGTCAGTAGAAGAAATCACAGCACAGTGAAAGCTTGCTGTCCAAACGAGCTTTGTTGTGAACAAATTTGATCTCCCACCCTCCCAGGACTCTGAACAAAGTTCAGCTGACTCCCGAGCAGACTCTCAAGACAGCAGGAACAGTGCCTGTGCAGTCCTGGGCAGAAATTGTTTACTGGAACCAGAAGCAGCAGCCTGAGATGACTGATTCTGTGATTCACTGCGAGGCGAAGAAGAATGAATGGTGGAGAGTACTGTGTCCAAAATGGAGAATCCAGGGTTAACAGATGCAGCAAAAGCCAGTTGATTTGCACATGCTCAGTAGTCTTCCAAAGTCTCTATTTCTCCCATATTGAGCCGCTCTGATGAGGCATTCACTGAAAACCCTGTAAAGCAAAAAGGAGTTGTGTTAAATCCGGTTGTGGTATATTTTGTATGATGCAATGCATCTGTTACATGCAGCAGCTGTTTAAGATAAAGTGAGTAACACATACCGAGTAAAAACCCAAAGGAAAATTAACTATGGGCAGATCTAGTTACCCAGACTGCTTTTTTTTTTCCTCCTTAATGAGTCAAAGGTAAATTGTATACTTAGCTAAGTATCACTTGGTCTTTAAAAAACAATTGGCAGAAGCACGGTTGCAGCTTTCATTGAGAAGGCACCTGAAGTGCAAGATCTAGGCACTGCAGAGATGTGGCTTGGCAGCCTCTTGGAAGGCAGCATGTTTGGGTCAACTGGTACTTGAAAGTACCTATCACACCACTTACACAGTCAAGAGGTAGAAACAGATGCTTTGTGAACTCAGAAGGGAAGTGTTGTTCATGCTCAGCACTTCAGGAGCAGTGAGCAATTCTACTCCTTGCTTTTAAAGCACAGATGCATGCAGAAAGTCCATGCAATTCCATGGCTTTGTTGATTTTGTTATTTGAAGTCTCCTAGCTCAGGAGGACAACATGAACATGTACAGAAGTACACAGAGCTACAGAGAGGGCTCAAAATGCATCTGAACTTCTACCCAAACTCTTAACAGTGTGAGGACATGTTTTGACTTCTTCCTCATTCTTATATCATCATTTTCTATATGGAAGAATTCTGATGTTTTACACGATGCAACTTTTCCACCAAAATTCCGTTTTTATTGTTACACCAACCCCATATGAAGTATAAGAAAGAATAAAAGTCTTTTCCATGTAAATATTACTTAACACAAACCTGGCGTTTATTGCCTTGAGTCTGCTATATAACCTCCCCTGTGCTACACTTTTCACATCCACCACTTTCACCAAAGTGTTCTGCTCAGTATGTCTAAGTAAACTGTTCTGGCTCCCTCTCGTGGCAGTATGTCACCTAGAAACTTCTGGAATTATTTTTTTGTCATCTTTAAGAAGCTGCACATGCTAGTTCTCTCTGCTGAAACGTCATAATTGCAGTTAATGATTTCTTTCTAACATCAGAAGAGTAGACTTTTTTTTTTTTTTTTTTAATTGAACTGATGATCCACACTGAACTCACTGGATTAGCATCTGTTAGTGGCTTAAGTGAGGATTCCACTGAAGTGTTCGATGCACTTCAAAGCAGGAATTACCAATTTATAATTGAAGAGCATTGACTGAGGATTGGTTGAGGACAAAGAGGAAAGAAAAAACAAAAGGCATGGTTCTGTTTGGTTTAGAGTAGTGTCTTGCATGTGGTAATTATCTGCGGCTTTATACGAATATGAGCTATGCAGCACCAGTGCACTAAATATGTGCCCAGTGCAGTGCCCTAGGTTCCATTTTATTGTACACAGCACAGATGTGGGCACATGTATTCCACAGGAATACCTCAGCTAAGCATTGCATACCACAATACTCAGTGATGCCCCTGTTTCTTAAGGGACACTTAACAGAAACCTTTCCATCAGTGGGGGTTGGACTTGATAATTCACAGAGGTCCCCCTTCCAAGCCTGTAGGTTCTGTGATTCTGTGTGAATGGTATAGTGGCAGGTTAACAACTATTCTCACATAAAAAGAGAGACAATAAACAAAATACCACTAACTGACATCAGCATCTCCACTGCCTCGAATTCAGAGCTTGTGATCACATTTTATCTTCATAACTTGACCATCTTTTCTGACTAAGATGGTTAGTTTGTGTTGAAAGGCAGGAAAGAATAAAGGCAACTAAGCCTCAAGAAGCTAACTGTTCATCATGAAGAAACAAAACACGCTCTTTTTTTAGAAGAATCTTTCATGCAAATGTGAAAAATACTTAGCATGAATTGAATGGTACAGGCATAGGTCAACTCAAAAGAGGAAAGGCAGCTTAGCTGACATCTCTAAACTACTTAAAGGTTTCCAAATAATAAACAAGGTATTGAAGAGGCCTTTTCACAAGGAAGACAGGAATAACACTCTCTTAACTACCTCTGTTCTAAAAAAGCAGATCATTGCAGACAGACAGTTTCTTATGAGCAGCACAAGAGGCTCAGAAATCTAACCTTTCACATTATCACTCACCTCTACTAGCACCCACTCATAAGAAAACGTTAAATTATTGACATTATACCACCACAAATGCTAGATATCTAGCATATATTTTTTTACGGTACATAAAACAGCAATTTCAGATGTATCTGGAATATATTTGTTCTACTGCACCCTTAGAAGTCCAGGCTATCTAAAAGAATAGCCATATGTCCATGATACGCCTGTCTCAGGAAAACAACACTTGCAGTATGTACAGGAATGTACAAGAGACTCCTCTGATCAAGTAGTGTGATCACCAATTTACAACGCTACCTTGTGCTCTGTGTATCATAGTCTCAAGGCCTGCTCTGCCCCAGCAGCAGAAACATTCAGTAAGTTTTTCCATGAATCTGATGCATTATTTAAAGAATTCTAATACTGAAACAAATCCTAAGGACGTCACCAGCTACCTTTGCTATTACTATTCAGTATTTCCATTTAGGTTAACAAGACTTCTACAATTCTCAAGGCTTTTCCCAGAACAAAATATTAGTTTTGAAAACTGACCTAACAAGCTGGGATCTGCTCGAACCATTTTCTGTTTCTTCTTTTTCTTCCCACTCTGCACAGCTTCAAAATTCGATTGCTGGTTGTTACTCTGATTGGTTTGAAAGACTGAATGTAGCGAACTGTGGTTCATTCCCCACACCGAATCCTACGAAACAAAACAAAGACAATATTATAAAATGGAAAGAAGTTTTGTTTACCTCTACTTACACCAAATTGCTTTCTACATCACATGTGGTAACATTAAGCCACCAATGCATCCATCCAATACATCTATCCCATCTTCTTAAAGTGTATCAGTGTGCTAAGGGATTATTTGTTCCACAGCTGGCCTCAGCTGTTAATAATAAAGGATATTTGATTCTGCAGTAAAGGCTCGAAATCTGCTTTATTCTCCACAGTTCACATGACTTGTGAAGTCCTGCTCACACTCATGAATCAGAAAAGCTGACTCCACAGATTGATATACAGAAATTATGTACTCCTAAAGACTGTAGCAGGCAAGATGTACCTGTTGCTGCTGTTGTTGCCGCTGCTGACTGGCTTTCTGTTTGGCACGGCGCTCAAGAAACTGCTTGGCAAACTCCTTGGCCTCAGGAGTATCTCCAAGATATGCTCTGATGTAATCATGGACCTCATAGGGAGACTCTACTTCCTTCAGGAAAGAAACAAACGTGGGAACTGCAAGAAGAAGGCAGACCATGAGAGAATGTGTGCAGATGTGTGAATATGTGCATGCAAAAACATAACCTTTGGATTTTTGTTTCAGATATTTGCTAATGTAGCAGTCATGTCAAACAGCTTGCCCTCGCAAGTTCCACACAGTAAAGTTTCACAGTACAATGTTTCATTCATTCTACAGGGAAGGCAAGGATAGGAAAGCCAGCTAATGTGATGAGAAGGAAAAAACTGACAATCTGAACAGTATGTGAGCCCACCAGCTTTAGACACTGCCAGCTTAGAAGCGCATTCAAATCCAATGGCAGGCATAAATGGAAAATATTCTCCCTTTCCACAGTGCTGTCATCAGTACATTCTCATCCTGGTTGAAGAATGCTAAGAGTACACTTGACAACGGTTGACCAGATCTGCAAGTAACTGGAGTTTAGCAACTAGCTCGCTTGCAAGTTTCCTTTACTATGTTTTCTTTTTCCTTTGAAATATTTATATTGAATTGAGTTTTACTGTTTGTTTGGTTTTTTTTAACATGGAGAAGGGCAAAGCAAATCACAAGCCTGGAAGATGGGAGCTTTTGGGAGTTGGACTAGATGGCCCTCAGAGGTCCTTTCCAACTCTAAAGATTCTATGATTCTAACACAGTATTGCAATCCATGACACAAAACACCCTTGAAAGCATGGAAGCTCACTGTGGAAACGTGACCTACATCAACACTGCACACTTCTGCCATCGCCCTTCCTCCCAGAGAGGTTTCATCCTCTTGGCTTGTTTAATTGCAGCACGTTTCACAGTCATGAATAACCTGTGCAATAATGTCCACAGTTTAGTCCACCCCTTGGTCTCTAGCCCACTTATATGCTGCATCTCTTCCTTGATGGCCAAGGTTTCACGGTCCCACTGAGCTAGAAATAATTCACCCTTCTGTTGCCAGTCAAATCTATTTGAGCCACTTCAATTTTGTCAGCTTAAACTACCTGTTGGTTATTTTGTTGTTCCATAGCTTCTCTTCAGACACCAGATAGAACTAATTACTGCATCGCAGGTGGAGCCAACAACTTACTTCTAATACCTCTCCTCCAGGAGGAGGCTGTGGCATTGCAGCTGGGAGATGTAATCCTGGCACCTGAGGGCAGCACTGGTTCTCCAATCAGAACCACAATTTTGTAGAATACAGGTGCTGGAGAACAGGGATTTGCAAAGGCCAAGACTGAAAATGCTAGAATGTCTGCCTTGCTTTGCTACAAGGAGGTATTAGTTTGATCTCAGACCGACAGTTATTCAATGTGCCCTGCAGCAGAGTTAGTTAAAAACTAGTCAATTTCACAATAAAAAAAATGCTTTGCACAGGGACATAAAATAATTTGGCCTGCACTAAATAGTGAGCTGGATGCTCATTCATCTCTCTGATAATACATCCAACCACCAAAAGTCCTCAGCAGAGCTCTAGGTGGCAGACGTGAGAACTGCTTGTCTCCAAGTTCCCACTGACATGATATTAGCAGAGATGATGCAGCAGTTCTTCAGACCACCATTTAAAGTTAATTATGCCTTTTTGCTAGCTGCATTAAAAACATTATTTTGACTGAAGTCATTACCTTACTCAGAACATCTGCTCAAAGAAACTAGACATTGTTTTTCCACAGTGGAGTATCCACATTCCTCCCCACCTCTTACCATCTAAGTTGTTGGCTGTGTTGAGTGCATGAAGCATCTGTTCACACCACTGCGTGAATCCATCTTGGGCTTTATTAACACCCTGGAACAATTTCAACAGCTTCTCCTCTTCTTCCACCTTCTTGTTCTGTCTACTTGTAATACCTACAGATTTACTGAGATAAAGAAAGCACATGATACATTATATACTATCAGAGTTACTAACAGTATAGTATATAGTACAGGGCTACAACACTCGCTGCTTCACACAATGCAAGCACTATTTAAGAGCCAACTAATTTTTCAAACAGATTCCAAAATAAATTGTGAATGGTTATCAACTAGCTACTTTTGTTAAAACAGATCCTGAGTGACAAAGAGAAAGGTAATACAAATGAAGATGCTACAATTGCTAAGTCATCATCTCAGGAGTGGTAGCCTTCTTTGTAAAAGCTCCTTCCTTAATTCCTACCTGAGGCTGGCATTGCTTTTGTTTTTATTGGTCGAGTTACGAGGTCCCACTTCCTTCACTGCATCATCCCAGAAACCCATGTTTGAGTTTTTGGTATCAGCATTACTCCAGATGCTACTGACTAGGTCAGATGCCCACTGGTTGCTGGGATTAGTGTTTAGGGAGCCCCACACTGAATTCCCAATGCTGGTGTGCAGGTTAGAGTGCTGTTGAAACATAACAGAGAGATCCTGGTTATTAGCACCAGACCTGGAGGAACAGCAATGAACAGACAAGGAGAACTGTCGCATACTGTTGCCTTCTACATAAGCATTAGATAAACAGGGAATGTACCGTAGTATTTCTGACTCTGTTCGGCTGCTGGTGCTGCTGTTGCTGCTGTTTCTGCATTTGCCTTGCCTCTTCCTGCTGTATCTCCAGCAGGGACTTGGTAGTGCCTGTTGGTTTGGTGACATTACCCCAGCCTGATAATTTTTGCTGCTGTTGCTGCTGCTGTTGCTGGAGAGCTTTCATTAGTTCACGCTGCTGACGCCTTTGCTGTTGCAAACAATAACAAAAAATGCTTGTCTACACTTTAAAGAGATCACTACTATTTGAAATTATAGCTGAGAAATAGTTTTTAAACAGAATTCAGCTTATTATGGTGAATTCTGAAGTTGTACTGTTTTTGAGCCATTACAGTTCTTCTTAACAAGGATGCACTAAGTAACTGGTGAAATACAAGTTGTTTATTAGCCTCAAACAGCATTACTTCATCTAACAATTATGAGCACAATCTGCTAAGTATTTGAGGTCTTGGAAGAATACTTTCTATCACTTTTTCTTTATTACTTCTAATAACAGTTAAGCAGTCACACAGAGTCCACTTCAAAAAAGTTACACTCCATTAGTGTCAGTGTTTACCTCTTCTCGAAGCTGCCGTTCTCGTTCTTCTTCTAGCTTTTGGATTTCTGCCAGTGACAGTGTGGTTTGGGATTGACAAGCTCCTGAATTTGATTGCTGACCCCATGTTGAAGATGACGGGAGCTGGGTCAAGAGAAAACATCACTAGAAATTGTGAAACCTCTTTACAGAACACTGCTGAAGTATAATAGTGAAAAAACAATATAAGCTCAGAACACAGGGAAGAGAAAAGTTACTTTTAAATTTCAACAAAACATTTTGAAGTATAAAATAATACAATAACGTATTCAAATATAAACTGTTTCTTCAAGTTGCCCTCTTAGGAATTGCAGAGCCAAAGATGCAGTGCATCAAGAATAAGGTAACATATCACTGTCTGAAAAATAGCAATCAATGTTAATTCCAAAGACTTCTGAAACTGAAACCTGTAAGACTTTGCACTGGCCCTTCCTCATTGGAGCAGAACAAATGCCTGTATTAACCAGCAAATCCCTCTTCAATGAGCTTCTTTTGACTGAACATTTTTCATTTCGCAACTTACATTCCTCTTGCATCTCCCATCATTCACCAAGTCAACTATTCACCCTTTGCCCTCTCCAGAAAGCCCAGACCTCTTCGTTTTGTTCAGGTTAGCCTAGACAACCCTGAATCCTGCTGTGCTTCTACACAGCACACTGGGCTAAGGCAGAAGTTAAACCACAGAAAAATGCTACCTTCATTTGGGCAAGTTGCTGCTGTTGCTGCTGCTGTTGCAGTCGTCGTAAAGCTTCCTGCTGCTGCTGCCTCTGTCTCATTATTTCTTTTTGGCGCTGGAGTTCCAGCTCCTTGCGCTTTCGCTCCTCTTCTTCAAGCCGTTGTCTGGCCGCCTCTTCTTCCATCCGTAGCCGACTTTCCTCAAGTCGACGTTGAGCTTCCTCTTCCTCACGTGCCCACTTGGCAGCCTCCTCTTCCTTCCCAGGACATAAAAAAAAGTACAGTCTAAGCAAACTTAGAAAAACTATATTACTTGTACTCTTTGGTATTAAGATCTTGACAGAAGAGAGAGGCCTATAGGTCTTTAATCTGTGATGTTTAGATCTCTCATTTTCTTTTACATTTCCTCATATCAAGAAAGGCTGTGAAAAAGGATTCTGAAGTAACTAGCAAATCTTAGATGGACCTAGAAGTTAACGTGAACCTATTCGTCTTTTAAGACTAATTTGACTTAGGGCCTGTAACAGTATCAGAGGGCTGGAAGTCCAAGTTCCCCAGTATGTGGAACCCCCTTTGCTGTTTTTCACCTGTTTACGAATTAATTCTTCTCGCTGCCGTCTTTCTTCCTCTTCTCTTCTTCTCTCTTCCAATCTCCTAAGTGCTTCCTCCTGTTGTTGTCTTTCTTCTTCCTCCCGCTGCCGTCTTAGTGCAATTTCCTGCTCTCGTTGTCGCCTCAAGGCTTCCTCCTGAAGGTGGGAATGAATGTCAATCTATAATTGCCATGTCACTGACAAACCACATCACAACAGACTACAACACAGTCTGGCCAAATGAATAGTCTCAAGAAAGCTTCTCCAAGCTAAGCACTGGCAAAACAGAACAGAGAACACCACAGACCCAACAAATTAACAAGTTCCCTGATGCATTTCATAAATGAATGATTTTAATGAGTAAAGAAAATAGGGAATCAAGCATTAACTTTGGTTTTAAAAACAATGGCACTGAAAATGAAAACAATAAAAGGAAGGTGCAACTCCTCTTTCCACTCTATACTAAATACACTTGAACATATATATTTTAATGTGTAAGCATCTCAGCAATCTCTTTTTTGGGGTGTCAGCTCTAAATGGAAACTTTTCCTACTTAGAGGTGTTTCTAAACATGAACTACTCAAGTGCACTTCAAAGCTCAAACCACATGTCCAGACACTAGGAATAAGCTGAAGAAACCTAGTGCAGTTAAGGACACTGTAACCTCTGCAAGTCCCAGATCTGTGGAGCTCAATGAAAGGGCTCTGACTGGCCTATTCCTATGCTTTAAATCACAGAATTGTAGGGGTTGGAAGGGACCTCTGGAGATCATCGAGTCCAACCCCCCCTACATTATTTAAACTCAATGGCAATAAAAGATCTCCTGAAGGATTTTATTTTAAGCTGTCCATAAGTTACTTAAATAGCTTCCAACAAATTACGTTTTGCTTTCCAATCAGCAAAATAATTAATTAAAAAAAACAGATGCCCTTTCCTAATGCTCTGAAGATCAATATGAACAGAATTTTTTCAGTTCTGCTACGAGGGCTGCTCCCAAAGTAATGGCTTCTATTTTATGACGCTGACCGATGAGGTCAGAGGTAGACAGTAGTGGGATAGCAGCAATATCCCATTCCCACCAATATCCCATTACATGTTGTTGCTGTGTGACAGATGGCAGCAGAGGGGCAGTCTGACAAATGGCATCCTACATGGAAGTGCATACAGAGCAAAGGTGTGTCTATGTTGGAAAAAGTGGCTCTCAGTGACATTCAGCAACTGCTGATGAATGTGTATGGACACCAAACAGTGAATGTGAGCACAGTGAGGTGGCGGGTGGAGCATTTCATCAATGGTGACAGTGGTCACTTCTGCTGGTGCAGACTGCTATGAGCGCAGCATGCAAGCTCTTGTTCATCGCTGAAAATGTGGAGCTAATGGTGATGACTATGCTGAAAAATAGTGTTTTGTAACTAAGCATTTGCTCTACCAAATGGAGTTATTGTGCTATTTGCATCTGTTGCAATTTCCATGGAAATAAACAGGAGGCGTTACTTTCAGGGAGACTTACGTCCTTGTTTTTGGAGTAACAGAGCACATCAGCTTTTTGCTCACTGAACAGAAGAATGCCGATCCAACTTTTCCCTAGTCATGACTTCCTCTTGCACAGAATTGCCTTGCTTTTTGCTGCCTTTTCTGATCTTTGAAATCCAGCAACAGTGCTAAGGGCATCCTGCTTTTCATCCCTTCTATCCTACATTTTGGGCAAGAACCTTTTTCAAGCATTCATAAACTTTTTTTAAAAAAATCAATCAGTATCATGCAAATATAGTCTAACATCTTTTGTATGTAATAAACTATTCACAGGTCTAAGGGTAACTAACTGCATCACAGATATAACTATTTTGAAGTCTGGTAAAACAGGAATTTAATTCTGAAATTTAAAACCCTCATAGTAAATCAGATATCAAATCTTTATATGCACACAGCATACGTAAATTGCAGTATCAGCTGGATCAGGTTTCTTTCTAACAGTGGCTAACTCCAGATGTCTACAACGTCCGTTAGACAAAGTATTTTTCCTAACCAATTCTAGGCCACTGAAAAGCAATAGGACTAGAGGGAATGGCCTGAAGTTGTACTGGGCAGGTTCAGGTTGGATATTAGCCAACGTTCCTTCTCCAAAAGAGCGGTCAGGCGCTAGAACAGGCTGCCCAGGAAGGTAGTGGAGTCACCATCCCTGGAGGAGTTCAAGAAATATTTAGATGCTGCACTGAGGGACATGGTTGAGTGGGGAAATATTGATGGTAGGTGGGCAGTTGGACTGGATCATCTAGGAGGTCTTTCCCAACGTTGATGATTCTATGATTCAAAGAACCGCAGGCTGCAAGCCAAAAAATAATACATATTCACGGCTATCACTTAAGCAGCTTAGCAGTAAGTGCTACAAAAGTTTACTGCTCTAAGTTTTTCTTCTACTAGCTGGATACAAAATAGTAGCCTGTAAATCATTTCCTGTTAATGATTAAAAGCTTCAGATCTGACATTCAGAAAAGCTTCAAGCACAACACTCAACGTCTAGACCATGTTTGTAATCTGGGCCTGTAACTAAATTAATTGGACACATGCAGTCAAGTAACAATAATCAAGCGTCCCAGTGCAAGTGCTGAGAAATTTCTGCTTGTTTCTTTAACTAAAAAGTCTACCAAGAAGGCTGGAGGTGTGCCAGTGTTCTGTGTGACTGGAGACCACATGCCAGGAGCTTGACTCAGGATGCCAAGCTGCCGGCCATGCTGGTGGGATGCGCAGCACCAGTCACTGCCATAACATGCAGTACCAAGGAAAAGTGAACAAAGTCACCACATCCTCCTGCATAACAGCAGCTCACTGAAATCTCTGCTTTCCTTTTTGGAAATGAGATTAAAAGTCACATCAATAAAGTCGCAGGGATCTTCTCCTTAGGCATAGTGGAAGAGACATTGGTGAATGACGGGAATTAACAAAGAGACTTCTCCCCCCTAGAGAACTAAAGATGGACAGTGTATCAAAATGAAACAAAATCCTGCAAGATCATGAAAAGCTGGGAATATCGTGAAATATACATTTATTTTTTTTAAGCTAGTCTTCACAGCTGTAAGGAAAGGCTCTCTTAATACTTACTTTTGCATCTTTTTACTTGTTCAGTGCTTTTGTTTGAGCACGTGACCAAATTCATTCAAAGCTCCACAACTTTCTGCTACTGACTTAGATAAGATAAAGGGCACACTCGTTCCTTTAGCTCTTAGTGCTCCCATATTCATAGCTTCTGACTCCCAATATTCCGTAGTGTTAACCACCTCTTTTCTCATAATTGTTTTCAAGGACACACGTCTTGCTTTATAAATGACTTCAGATCTTTTAAATTATCTGTAACATCACTCCATATCCTTAAGTAGCAATTCTGAGTTCAGTAGATTTTGGATTCTTAGATAAATTACTCTAGAGTTTTTGCAGTCAGTAACACCTGCAGTTCTGCTTTCCTACATTAGTAGGGCTCACAAATCTTTTAGTATGGTGAATCTCATCTTTGGGACAATGCTTTGAAGAGGAACATTAAATATAATTCAGAGAAACTATTAAACCTTGAATTTTGTTCCTGAAAGTAATCAATCATTACTAAATAGAAAACATGAAATCAGAAGCAAAAAAAATACAGGAGCTACACAAGCTAGGAAATACTGTTTGTAATTTTACAGTGCAGGTAATTGATGAAAACTAAAGAACAAAAGTGGATTCAACATTTGCTATGACATTTCAACCTACAGAATTGAATTTCTAGTAGTTACTTTTTTTTTTATTTAGCATTCACCATCAACAGTATATTTACTAACCTTATATACTAGTCTTTTATGCAGTATTACATCAAAAGCCTTCCTGATGTCCAGGCAGATTAAGTCTACTGCTTCACCCCTCTCAGCTCTCACTGTCATCTCCTCAAAAGAAGTTAATCAAATTTGTTAAGCATCATCTCTCCTCTGTATAATCCATGCTAATAAATCAGTTCATCCCTGACTCTACAATGCCTTCCAGTACAGACATCAGATTCAAATATTAGACCAGGTTTTGTTTTTCTTTAAATAAAGAATAATATTTTCCTCTTTCCAGATATATGCTTCAACTTTCTTACTTCAATACATTCTTGCTCAGATGTTACCATTATCGTAATTACTCCACAGGTAATGAGCTAAGTAACTTCTTGTTACTGCTTTTCAGACCCATTCTGCTTCCTCCTTGTAAATAATTATTTCCCACGGACATCTCAGAAAGGGGAGGTCAGATTGCTTACAGAATAAATCCAGAGTATCCAGAAGAACTTTGGGATTTAATGGATGTTTCTAGGAAGTTACGCACAACAGCAGAACTTAGTCTGAAAAGAACACATCCCAGTTCTATCCAGAACCACAGTGGATGAAACACACCGAAATACCAGGCGATTAACTAAAAATCAGTTATTACTAAAACTGATCTACAGTAACTTAACTCAAAAGTTAAATGCTGGAGTATATTATTGCTTGAATTTTCCAGTGAAGTCTGAACTCGAGCAAAGGATATTTTCCACTGTATACCATCATGACTTGCCGTATTGAAGGTATTAAAGTAAGGAACCATTTATTTATAGACTTCGTTCTTAAAGGCACCATGAAAGCTAACTATGTATGACACTACATTGTATTGCATTACATCTTCAGTGACAAAATCCAAACGCTAAGTGAATTAAGGTCTACAACTAAGCTGCAAATAAAACTGAAGATTCCAGAAACTTCTTTGTAAAGATGTGATCCTTAAATCAGAAAATGGAAAATGCTCTTTTACAACTACCTACCTAAGCAAATGCAAAATACTAGGAAGAAAAAAGTTATTTACTATTTTCTGCTATGATGCATGTGCTACTTTACTGGGCGTTTATTGACTAACTTCTTGGTGAATAAGCTCGGAGAGGTGCTTGCCGTAATCCTTCGTGTGCACTGGAAACTAACCTCCATTGCCTTTGCCTCCTACTGCTCATAAAAAGCATTTCATCTATCTTCTATGCAGAATTCAGATGTGACTGTCAGAAATTTTAAGCTAGTAATTCCTCTAAACAGCATATTCTTAAGAATTAAGAACATGCTATAAATCCTACATACATTCTCTTACACTCAGACCACATCATTCCTTTCAATAAATCTGCTTGTCCAACCCTTTAAGGAAATAATACTGACACCAATACATACCCCAAATAACTTCTTCAGCAAAATGCTTTACTAAATTAAAAAAGAGGGGAAAAATAAAATTTATTTCTTTATTCCTATATCCCCCTCGATATTTTATTCATTTGAAACACTTGCTCAGTCTGCAGTCTACTCCAGAACATATCCGTATCAAAACACAAGATAGCATAAATGGTCAATAAAGATTAAACACACAATAACTGGGCAACTAACTGAACTCTAATACTGCTACTAAGAAATTGGGAAGCAATGTTCCACATGGAATAAAGCCTCCCAGCTCACAAAACTGGAAGTGAATCATTCAAGCCCATTTCTCAAATTATAATCTGGGCTCTTGAATTTAAAAATCAAGAACAGAAGATAACTTTATATAATCAAATAAAAAAACTGTGTCTTCATACACACCTATCAAAGATTAATTAGATCCCACAGGATTTTTAAAGTGAGTTTTATAAAGTATTAAAATTAGAGATGAACTACATTGAGGAAACTCACTTGCTTCCTGCGGGCCAGTTCTTCTTCTTCCCGTCGTTTCCTCTCATCTTCCTGCTGCCTCCTAAGTAGCTCTTCTTGTTGCCTCCGAAGCTCCTCCTGCCTTTTCCTCTCTTCTTCCTCTCGTTTGGCCCTCATTTCCACTTCTCTCCTCTCTTGCTCTAGCTACAATTCACATAAGACTACACTCAGATGCAGGTAGCATATTCCTACACCAATTCCTAGGGCTTATCTGTTGAGATTATAGTAACAAAACAGCAGATGAAGCCTCTGGCAGATGCTCTTCCTTAATTGCAAGGTTACCTATGAACTGGCTACTTATTGGGGTCAAATTCCTACAGTACTGTCTAGTACAATTTCTGACAATTTTAGTTGTGCAACAAACATCAGTTCTTCCACCATTAACTCCTTAAAATAACTCCTGGCTTCAGAAGCTGCTAGGGAGTTGCTCTGCAGCCATCATAAAATAATCCATTTCTGAGAAGAAGCAGAATCGTACAGACTCAAACTTAGTCCTATTTGCCCATACAGATTAACTATTCCCCAAACCAATTCTGGTTAAAACATGGCAGGATTAGAGAAAGACTAAGTGTTCCTTCCCATGGTTTGCCATGATTGCTCATGATGAACCCATTTGAAAACAAAAGCAGCTAGGAAAGGAGTGTTTGCTATTTTTTGTTTGGTTGGTTTTTTATGACAACTGTAAAAATACAACCACCTAGTTTAGAGGTCAGTAGTACCTCCGCAGCAATCATTTACAAACAGTAGTCCACAAGGATTTCATCACAGGTTTCTATATTGCATTTGATTTTTATGGGGTTTTCAATGAAAATCTCATCAAAATTGAACACAGCAGCATGAAGTTTAAAGAACTAGAAGCCTTCCACAGAATCAAGAAACACAGTTATGCTGCAAAACAGCAATGCCAGCTTGTTAAAATAAAAAGTAGTTTCTGACCTTTGCAGCTTTGGCCTTCTCAAGCTGCTGAAGTTGCTCTAGAGCTGGTCCCTGAGCTGCAGTATCGATGGGGAGATCCCAGACACTGCTTCCTTCCCAGACTAGACAGTAAAAAAAAAAAAAAAAAAACATTTACAAGCAAAAATAAGCACAACAATAAAGAACAAATGGAAGGCAAAAATCCTATGTACGTAATTATACTTTATGAATTAAAATCTTAATACATTAGTTTTAGTCACTGGAGGGCTACATTATCATCTTGTAGAACAAAGCTTATTCAACCAACAAGGCAGGGTTTCCTATAAATTCTACTAAAGAACTAGTCATTACAACTCTTCCCAGAGGGAAACACCTATACAAGATAACAATCAATCTCTCTGAATCAAGGCTTCACATAACCATAGGAAGAATCACTATATTCTTTACAGCTCTTACATGTAAATTAAACTGTAATGTAAAGTAGCCTAAACCAGTTACAAAATACTGATGCAGAAGTAATTCCCCTTAGTGTAAAAGAGGGAGCAATCATCTCAAAGATGCTGCCTTTTAATCTGTGAGCTTTTCTCAACTGACCTGATGTGTACTAAGCATCTTACCTGTAGGTTGCGAAGCTGACTGAAGTTCCCATATTGAGCCAGTGTCCGGCACTGACACAGACCTTGTAACAGGTGGCATCATGTTCTGTTCCGATATTCTGTAATACCAACAGGAAGAGTCAACATGTTGCTTCCAGGGAGACAAGTGCTCTGAATACGCACGAGATTCAGTAACTTGTAACATACTCTTTTCCTTCCATACCTCTATTTACAACAAAAACGTGATGGGGGCAAGTACTACTTTCCTGCAGAGTTCTTGCTCATCTCATCCCTTCTGCCAAGCCAAGGACTTAGCCAGCTACTGCTACAGCCTTCCATCTGCTGCACAAAGGCTAGCCTGAGCAACCATCATCCAGCACAGATTGAAGAATTCAGTTAGCAAAGCCATTCTGTTACCAGCCAAACAGATCTGACATGGGTCTGATTTTAACCATAAGATTTCCCTCCTCATTTTTACACATATACTGAGGTAAAAACTATATAAAGAAACATTCCACATCCTGCAACTTTTTCATACTGATACAAATTTTAAAGCACGCAATGCTCAAATATGAGCAAACTGGACTACCGACAAGATTACAATTCTTATACATGAAGTCAGAATATAGGATGAATGGCACCCAGCTCATATGTGGGCTAACTCACCTTATTTTCAGAGCCTGGAACTGTTGCAAGAGAATAGCAAGCTGCTGCTGCTGCTGGGATGAGAGGGCTGCCTTCTGCTGCTGAGCCAGAACCTGTGCATATTGTTGTCTACAAAAGAGAAGCAGAGAATCTCTGGTATTCGTTCGCTTGCTTATATCTATATAACACCCTCACTGCAGAAGCTGCACACATTCTCTAGGACTAATGCCCACTGACCTATCTAACATACATGATAATTACTTGAGAAAACCACAGAATGGAGGCCTCAGAAAGCATCAAAATACAAGAATACAACAACCTGGCACACACGGACAGAATCAGATTTCTTTTCACCCTCTCCTACCTGAGCTGATTGTTTATGTCCAACACATTGCTTCTAGGACATGCAACCCTACTTTCCCTTCTCTACAAAGTACACAGACTACACATGTTTATCTGGCTTTAAAGACTGCCCACCTACATGAATCAGTCTCTTCCCTAATACATCAAGGTACTCCCTAAGACACAGCCAGGCTTCTTGCCTCATCAAATAATAAGCTGACAATCTTTTTAAAAATAATTCTGTTACGAGCCCTTTAACAAGTAGCCCAACCACCTTCTTTTCTCCAGTCTCCTACAAAACAAATTGTTAGGAACTGGCTGGAAATGAACTGCAGCTGACAACTCTAGCAAAAAGGGATAACCTGCTCTTCTCCAGCAGTTACCTTCTGCGGATCTTCAAAAAAGTTGAGCGAACAGATGAAATAAGTTTACAGCTTTCTCAACCTCCAGTTCAAAAGATGGGAAAGCTTCTCCTGACTCCAACACATCAGAAATGCATTACAAGTTAGCTGGGATTCAGTTAGACCTTTAACAGCTACCTACGGTAGCAGGTCCCATCAAAGTAGCTACGACATACGAAACAACTCCAAAAAGCGTGTCTTTGGCAGCAACTCTCTGCTCTAATCCTGTAGACTATGAGGCCTCTGGTGTATGTAGAAGCAGGCCATTGCTGTTGGAGGTGAAGTACTACCAGGCCCATTGTGCACGGAAACAATAACAAGAATGATGATTAAAAATGCAGAGCAGAGCACAGCCACTGGAAGATCACTAGGACTGGTGGTCTTACTGTATGAGAAGGTGCTGATACTGGAGGTGCTGCATTTGGATCAGGGCCAATTCTTGCTGTCTAGTCAGACGCTCTTGGTCCAGCTCGCCCTACATTTAGGAATAAAACATTATTCTAACATACAGCAACAGTAATACATTACAAATGCAAGCTATATAAATGATTGTCCTGCTCTGAGGAGTGGAAAACACAGAAAAACACTTAGACAAAGATCAACACTCAAACAGTGTATAGTACAGTGAACGTGAAACATACAGCACTTGCATGTATTACAGAAAAACAGGACCAAGACTCATGGACACAGTTGTGGCAAAACTATCATACTGAAACTGCCTTTTCTCATCTTAAAAAGGTAATTTAACACAGTGTTCAACTTTGGTGCTCAGAGTACATGCATTTACAAGACAGAGTATTTGATACGTACATAACTAGATTTCCATTTGTTACAGGACTATTTGAATATAGTAACTGAATATAGGAACTGTGTCATAGTTACCAAATGTGGAAGTGGTGCTGGACCTGAAGTGAAGGGAACCCTGCCCCACATTTTCATGATGTCTCCAAGTGGCTGGAAAGTCTCATCACAGGCTCTCTTAACCAACAGTGACATAGTGAAATATCCAGCCTGGAACCACTCTGCCATCTCCTGATTACTGAAAGGACCTGAAATGATATCAACCAATACACACAGCGGGAAGGAGAAGGAAGGTCAAGTTGAGCTTACTGGAAACAAAAGAGCACAGGTGCTTGTTAAAGTAACACAGTACCTAGCATCAGGGATTCTTGTCCTTCCCATTCACTTGTCTGGATTGATAGCCTATGTTCAAAGCTAGAGTGTTATTTCACATATCTGAATCTCTACAGTGGCTTCGATGTTCCTCCAAACAGCTTTGAGAAGTGCATGACAGCTTTCACCATGCAAGGGAAGGAGATGTCAGCTCTGAGATGAAAGCTGAGCACTCCCAGCGCTGTAGATCTCAATCCAGCTAATGAATATCCTGCCTTTCAGCAGAGCTGACCTCTTCAGGCTCAGCACTGGGTTAACAGTTTAAATTTCCAGTCCAGATCTAAGCAGCATCCGCTAGAGCTAAGATCATAAGCACCACATCGTCCCCCACCATGCACAGATAATTAAGCTACCTTAGCCAGTTTCAACCCTTGCCTTCAATTTGGAGGAATTCATACATTTTAAGAAAGTTTTGCTTTTCAAATTTAGCAAATGAGCAGAACCATCTCTGTCTGCAAGATAAAACTTTTAAAGATAATAAAAAGAATTTCTCCTTTCTGTCCTAAAAACTTACAATTCCACCTCTCTTTTTCTTAAGACTTCAGTCACTCCCTGCGAAGGAGTGAAACTCATACTAATTCAATACAACCAACTGGAGATGAAGCCAGTTTAAGAAAAACAGATTCCTTAGCAGATTAAGAACTACAGATAAGTGTTGCAAGAATACTTTCTGAAAAGCACAAATATTTGTTAACTCTTGCATTCTCTCTATGAAGCATCTTTATAAGATAATTCCTCCTAGAGAATATGAAGTCACAAGCAGTAGGATCCCAAGAGAAAATTATGTAGGAGCATTAAATTCTGGAGGTCATATTCAAGGAAGCACTTGATCCAACAAGAAGTTGTTAGACAACCAGTCAGCAATGAACACCTAGCAGCAACTAACAGTTTGAAGTACACCGAACAAATAAAAAGATCTAAACACTTGCAAATTTTTTCTTCAGCCCTTGAAGTTTAAAGACATGTAATACGTACAGGCAAGAGACTGGCACAGAGACATGTATAACGCCTGCAAATCCCATATAGAGTTCACAGCTGAGGAAGCCAATCACATTCAAGATTAAAAAGTTACCACATAGTGAAATACAGCAAGTAAGCAACTTACTCTTTGGCTGCATTTTTGAGAGGCACTTAAGCAGCTGCTAAAGCAGAGGCCCAAGACCAGAAGTACTTTCTGAAAGCAAGCATGCAAGTATCCATAGAAAAGGCCTGTTCCAAATGTAATTGCAAAAAAACTAAGATGACTTAAGTGAAAACTGCAAGCATGAGCCAGCTGGTATTATAGGAACTCATAATGCATTGGCCGCAAGAATAATTAAAATTGAGACTGTGTATGAGCACTGGCTTGTAAAAAATTTTTACTCTGCTCTAGAGAAAAACCATCTCCTTTGAGTACTCAAGGTCTTTGGGCTGAGACTGGAAAAGTGACTTCAAAGGTCACAATTTTCCCCTTATCTGGAAGTCTGAGTAACTGCTGACATGAAGAAAAATTGGGTTAGACTCAAACTTGTTTTAAGAAGCATGAAGTACTGCCAAACCTTAGCCATAATAAAATATAGTTCTGTACACTGAATTTGCTGATGGGGGCAGTGATGGGTAGAAGGATTGATTTTCAAAATTTAATTCAGGAACAGTAAGTTCTTTCTGCCACTTTTGGAAAAACAAAAGCATCAGATTTTGCTGGTGATAAGTTTGTGATGAAGTCTTTAACAGTTCTGTGAAACAAAAGAGGAAGCGTAAAGGGCACAGACCTACCCTGAATTTCTCCTTGGGGGTCTTTGTAGTACCACTTCTGCATGGCTTCATGGAACAATGGCATAGAAGAACCTTTTGCTCTGTGCTCTTGAATTTTCGCTGCTAGCCTTTCATCATCAACAGCACTGTCCTGCAGATAGGCCACCATTTTCTCTGCTTGCTGAAGAAGACATCAGAATCACCGAGGAATACAAGTGTTAGTTGTTTGCTGACAGACCATGCTACGTATAACGAACTTGTATTACTTAGTGCTCAAGAGTGTACTAGGGACTACAGGCAACTCAGGAACGGGTGTTTCTGGAAGAGAATCTCTGAGCTCAGTTTATCTTTTGTCAGAAACATGAATAAATATGGTTTGTATTCTTCAGTAAAGCCTTAGAACAACTTACTGAGGTGGTCCCACACATCATCATATGTACCAACACGGTGAGGAATAAAATAGGTATGGGAGCTATACTATAAGATATACTCTACATCCCAGTAGTTACTAAACTTCAATAGAGTTTACATTGTTTAAAAAAAAAAAAACCAACAAAGATATTGGGCGTATTACTTTATGGTTTCTCAGTGCAAACAGTAAAGTTACTTGATAGCAATTAGCAGCATTGGCATCTGTAGCTCTCTAACACTTTACTCGAAGTACCAGTACACTTGACTAAGACGATCACAGAGGGAAGAAATGTAGCATCAGAATATACTGTGGACTATAAACTTTTAGCTGCATTTTTGTTTTTATGTGCTTCAAGTATTTCTTCTTGCATTCTACATTCCTACAGTCTCATGATCATTAACAACAAAGGAATTTGAAAGTTATACCTGCTCTAAGTGTTTGAGGCCCTCTTCATCATCTGGGTCAGTGGGAACGTTGCCCATGCCTGGAGCAGCTGTGACAGGTGTCTGAACTGGTCGCAGAGCAGGATTTGAATTGGAAACAGGAGGAGAAAGATGAGCAGGAGAAGCTGTGTCTGCAGATATCTGTGGCAAAGGTTGAGCAGCAGAAGCCAAATCTGAAGGAAAGCGTTAAGATTAGCTCAATATCTTTAACATAAATGAAAACAACTTCTTGGAACTTTGTAGAAAATATTCAACAGTCCAAAAATTTCACCAAAGTATTTTCAGATCTTCCAGTACATGACTGCACATTGATACTCTTTGCAGCACAGGCACCCTACCAAACTTGAAGGGACAAGCAGTTTAGTTCTAACGGTGCAGTACCTAGCACAGATGAACATCTGTTCCCTGGCCACATACATTTGTCCAGACTGATCTACTCAAACACAACAAGGCACTTGGGCAATTAGCTCGTAACTGCACTGCAACGTGAAGTACAGGTACACTGCAAGCATTCACGACTGCATTTCCACTAATCTTATTTCTATTTATAGACCAGTTGGCAAGTTCTGGGTTCTCATCACCATAATCCAATCTTTAAAGAGGAGTTTTAAAAATCACAATGAGTAATGGAAGCCTAATGAATTGAGTTTATTACCTTCCCCTCTGTTGGACAGTTTGGCTGGTGGTGTATTCTCTGTTCGACTTTCTTTATCTTCTGTTTTTTCCGCTCTTTCTGGGACAGATTCCTCTTTCCTTTCAAAAAGGCTTGTCTGCAGTGAGTCTTGAAGGGATTTTGGTGGGCTATCTGACCTGGTAGCCGGTGAAGATGTTTGGACTGCTTCTTCTGCTGCTTCTGTAACATTGCATGGTTCTACTTAACTGAATTAACTGAAATTCTGAACTGTAGAGTACAACAGATGCAAGAGAAGTCCACCTTACCTGACACTATTCTGTCTGTTTTCTCTCCCTCTTTCTTGGTAGTCTTTTCATGATCTTTAGCATCTTCACTGTGGCTCCCTTCAGAGTCAGATCTTTCCTCCCCTTCATCCACAGGTCGGAAATCCATCTCCTGTTCCTCAGGAATTGGCTCCTTCTGCACCTTCTACAAAAGTAAACAAGCATCCATAATCCACCTGACATAACAAGGACGCTTGCTAAGAATGTATGAAAGGCAAAAGACAGTTTTTCACCTTTAAAGAGAGAAATGCTCCAGAAGAGTCAAATGTTCCCATTTCTTCTTCTGCATCTTCTAAGCACCACTCAGGGAGGCTGTCCCTGTCATCATCCATGCTGCCGCTCCCGCACCGCACTCGCCGATAACCCCGTTCATCATCTCGTTCCCGGAAATCAAATTCAAATCTCCGTCGTCGTTCCATGTGCTCTCGCCAGCCTGTAGAATGAGGGCCATCTAAGGTGGGTGGGAAAGCAACTTTACAAGACAGTCCTGGGGGTAGTAGCTTACTTGGAAGGGATAGGTGAAGAGACGACAGTGACCCACTACAGGGTACAGTCCATCTATGAAGTAGCATTGTAAAGGACAAGTGAATGAAAAGGACCATCTTACCAATGAGGAAGAGACTTCCATATATTTTTGACTGTATATCCCCACCTTATAAACTGTGTAATGAGCATTAAAAAAACCACAAGGCTAAGAAAGGTAGCCAAAATGTACCAGAGAACCAAAATAAGGCAAACCAACAATACCAGACACTGATTGAATTTACCAGCCATCACTGACTCAGAAACATTTAAGATCTTACATTCTTTTGGACAGCCATCTGCAGAAGTCACATCCTGAACTAACCACCCGGGCTTTTTCCTCTTGCTCTCAGAGAGGCTTAGGCATATTCATGAAAAATAGATGACTGTTCAACTTTCTTTGAAGAGACTAAGTCTCTTGAATGGTAATTTTTAGTAATGAAACTTAGAATAATTCATAACAGAAAGGGAAAGCTTTCCAAATTCAAGTACGTCTTTCATTCAATTTTTCTAACATATTCAGAAGACATCTTCATTTAACCAAGTTTAACAAAATCTTCTGACTGAAACGCTGCTAACTATTTAAACTGGGAAGAACCTTCAGCCAAAGAAAACAAAGTGGGAGCAGACAGATTGTAAGCAGCTTTCAAAGCTACAGAGCTACCCTTACCAGAAAGCAAAAATGAAATATCTCAGTTGTTAGTGTTTTTAAATGGTGGCTTGTGATTGTTTCTGGAGGAAAAGAAATCTGTCACAAAATTTGTGCAGTGTTCATCAAAAAAAAATCAAGTAAGGAGAAGCAAGCAATATCCTCTGTTCCATTTAATTCATATGGATGAGGAAAGCTTCTACATTAACTCTCTGAAGTATTAATGATGCACAAATCCACCTTTGTCTCACAAATACAGAAGATGTAATACAACGGCCTTCTACAATTATTGTGAATTTTAAGATTACATTTTAATCAAGAGAACATGAAAGACCTCCTCTACATCAAAAGTGTTTGCAAATAATTCAGCTATACAGCTTAATCTAGTTGTGTCCTGGAAATAAATAACTATTATTTTTGTATGCAAAATTAAAATTCATATTCTGAGGCAGGCTTTTTAATGACATTAAGGAAAGAAAGAATGAACAGTAAGCTTGCACTTATTCTACCTTCGCTTTTAAACGTTCTGAGCATTTCTTGAACCTATCATGGGAGCTTCCTGTTCATCAATAACTTTCTAAAGACATGCAAGTGAAGGCTCACTAAAACTAAGTACTCCGGAGAGCTCAAGTAGTAACCATTTAACGCACTGCCTTCAGAAAAAGAAAGCTTGCAGCTCCACCTTGAGAAAATCCCATCCGAAAGAGCAGCAACAAGACAAGAAATCTTTATACAAAATTACAGACTAAGGACTCCCTGAAGTGCTTCTTGGGAAAAAAAGACCTTAGCAGAGCTGCTCAAGGAAAACCAAAAATCCTAGAGAAAATTTAGGCAACAGATGATGTGTATTCCTTATGGATTATATGATAACACAAAACCACAAACCCAAACACCACTCACTAGTTTTGAGATCAAAAGAGGTTTGCATCTTTATCTGATAAAACAGACTTGCTCTGAAAATTTCAAGGGTAATCACTGTATAAACGCAAGAACTGCAATAACACAAAGAAGAGGCATTTTAGGTTGACAGTCATTCAATCATTGTAAATCGTTAAATAAAGATGGATTTTAAAGCTACGGTCACGTTCATCTTACAGATAGTAAATCCAGTCTAACAACCCTGTTTCAGATCTGTGATAAGAGCAGTACCATGTTCACCCAGAACAACCAGCAAAGCAGCTTTTCAATTGTGGAAAACAAGGAAAGAACAAACTATCAGAATTCTAGTCCTAGTGCACAGATAGTGACAGAAAAAAAAGCACAAAACTCCACAAGCTCATGCTGGAAAAGCCTGGTAATACAATCCAGGCTGTTCTCACGCTCCAAAAACATTCAAGTTTACATCCTTCTCTATTAAGCAGCAGAGGGGATTGGGCTTGTCCATCTTTTTAAGTCAGATAGGTTTGCTTCTTCTCTTTACTAACAATATCTAGAAGAGCCCTAACTTCAAATCAGGTGTAAGAAGAGAACAGTTTAAACAGCACAGACAAATAATAGATTTCTTAAATATGTCAAGGCAGTTAACTTTAGATACAATTAAGCTACAGAATCTAAAAAATTAAGACACAACTGTGTTGAAGCAGCGTTAGTCCATCCTCTTGACCCTTTGTCTGGGTCACAATCCCGTAGGGAATATGAAGAGCCAAGTCAAAGGAAAGCCCACCTGAACAAATGGCTACAGTTCTCCATGGAGACATTAAGACATTTGTCTATTTCTGACAAGGTGCCTGATTAGCACTATTACCTAACAGCAGGGTAAGTACAGAGAAGTAGTTCAAGCCATGTCAATTTGAATTAAACTCACTGTTTAATGCAAGGGTGCAATTAAAACTGTGTTGATGGTCCTGCAGCTACTACTAAAAGGAAAACTCAAATACAGCTCTGACGGAAACTAGAAGATTAGTATAATATAGCTGATTTCTCTATCTTCTGTCTCAAAACGAGCAACTTCTCTGCAGATTCTTAGAGATTTTAACACTAGCTTGTGACCACACATCTTAAAACATAAAATTACAAGTTAATTGTCTACTACAGCAACAATTCAAATAAGCGGTAATATTCCCTATGATGGAAGTAAGACCAATTTTCAAAACCTTCCTCAGAACATCTTCCAAAAAAAAAGAGTTCAAAACATGAATGAACTTCTGAACCTTCAAGGTCTCCGTGTTTCCTTTTAAGATAAAGCATGCAGGCTTGCACTTTCAAAATACTCCACTCCTGTGTATCACACTGCATCTGATCACCATGAGGTACTATCTTAGCTGGCTCGATATTATCTGAACTATGTAATAAAGCAACAGTGTCTAAAGAACAACTGTGACCAAACACTGGGAAAAAGAAAATTACTTCCTTCAAAATTTGCCCTTTAGCCCTGATCTAAATAGAAAACATCTGATAGTAAACTTACTCTTGGGCTCTCTGCTTGATTTTAGTACAAACTAACATTTGTTTGAGGGCAGAGTAGTATGTGGCTATGGACAGGGTTACGAACAGAAGTAACAATTGCTTGCATTACAGTACTCAGAGTCTTCTGGGATGTTCATAACAGTGATAATCTCATTGCAAAAGCAAATGTGACTTTTTTTTTTTAATCAATTGTTCAGCTCAGTCATGGAAATGTTCCATGCCTCCCTTGTTTCCCTACAAAGGTAGAGCAGAGGAGCCACAGTCCTCTTTTGGCTCCCCAGATGCCTTGCATAACCAGAAGAAACGTTATGGGAACTTGGTTCCAAAGGGGAGATTGGCTAGCAGCTGCTTTCCCAAGTAGCAGAGAAAAAGTCCAGTTTCAGCCACATTACTTGAATACAAAGCCCAGCTTTGCGTTTCTCCTGCAACTCTGGCAAATCAGCGCTGGAAGTCAAGCAAACCCGTAAGAGGGACAGTAACACCAAACAGATACTTGAAATCTAGCAAGAGAAGGGACATCCTGTAGCTAACCACAGGATGTATAGAGCAATTTATTTTGAGATCTTTCAAGAACGCCTCTTGGCACTGCAAGCACCTTCTGAAAACCAGAATGTGATCAATAAGTCAAATGGTTTAGTATGCCACCTTCCTCTCCTCTACTTTATCCAGGCCCCTGCTTACCCACTGCCCCTTTCCCTATAGCCATGGCCACATTTTTCTCAAGACCTCCCCTCACCTGGACTGTGAGGACGCCACCTCTCACCATCCCTGCGTGACCCAGCCAGTCTCCAGCCTCCATCATCATCTTCCCCATTCTGCTCCTCCCTGAAGATGCGCCAGTTCTCGCTCTCAGAGCGTATAAACTCATGCTTCCTCCCTGTTGCTGCTGTCCCACCTTCCTCAAAGTTTGGTCTCACTGCAAAAAAATAAAACAAAAAAAAACCAGGTAACTAAACACACTAGAAACACGAGTCCAGTCTTTAGGTACCTAGAAACACAAGGACTGTAATCTTACTCTCTCAGAGAGAAGAATGTACCACAAGAGGTGGTAGAACTTAGCAGAGGAACGGAAGGGAACACAGGACAGAGGGAGACATTTAGGAAACCCCTCCACATCCTTATGTACCTGCGGATGAAAAGACTGAGCAAGGGCTGGGGGAGGTGCATGTACATATAAAAAATACACAGAAGAAAAAGAATACAATAAATTTTAACAGGGACAGGAAACACAGAAGAGAAATAGATGACACTATGAGACAAAAGGATATCTAAAAGTTAAGAAACCAGAATGTGCAGAGAGAAAAAAATAAAGCACTGTATCACAAAAAGCCTCATTTTAAAATGAAGAGACAATTAAAAATGTAAATACGATACAAATTTGATTTAAACCAAAGATATTTGCTACTTGCATATTGAAAAGATGAGCTATGTATTTAATCTTATAAGATGTACAGCAAATTCTTGCAAAATTTTAGGAAAGACTGAAAACGTAGAAGAGGATTAAGGACTAAATAAGAAATACGTAAGAGTGTTAATATTACTCTTTGAAGCCATCTTCCGGAGAGCTGAGATCAGTATAAGAGTGAGTTAGAAGCAACTATGTTCCCTAAGCTTGAGCAATCTATCAGAAATTTTGGGTAGCTTTATTTCCTAATGTATACTATGCTGTATTTGAAATAAAACAAAATTCTCAGGTATTTAATGAAGAACAATGCTGTCACAAAAGGATTACATATTTGTTTTTACAAAAAGCATCGGTATTATGTGGCACTAACTCAGGTTAGACACATGTTGCTGTAACTGCTGACTCATCCCAACAAGGATCCACCACCACTGAAATAAATGGCAGCACCAGCTTCAGGACTTACGGATTGCGTATTTCTTCAAGTACATTTAGCTGTGTAGCACCAGAACTTGCACAAGAACCACAACGATGCTACAGCACTGATGCTATTAACCAGCACTAATTGAAATTATGGGGTTATCTACAAAAAAAAAACCCTCAGCTACATGAAACCAAATACAACACAGATACATTTACTTCACTGACACAAACACCTGACTGAAGAAAACTCTTATGTTTGCTGTACTTTGAGAACAAAGTTTTTATAAACAGTGCATTCTGGGAAGTATTCGTCCAGTACAGAACTAGAAAATACAGCTACAGAACCGAGCCTCCTGTACACTACACTAAGACCACTGACATTCTAACCCAAGAGAGAACAGACCAGATGAGCCTCAGACTCAGAGGATAAAGAATATGGTCATTCCCTGAACTTGTTCAAAAAGCAAGATGCACTATTTTTTTTTAGTTCTGCAGCACACAACACAAGCTTGTTTTTTCCTCACAGAAAGTTACCCAAGAAGTGTTACTCAATTAGCTATTTTCAGCTTTAAAAGTCTTATTAAAAAATACGTCTATGCTTTTCAGAAGAACTCACAGCTACTATCTGACACTCATTTAACAACAACATTCACTGGAGAAGTTACAAAGGTCCTATCAATTAAGAAAAAAAGATGTCATTTCCTTCCATTGTTATTAATACTCGAGACAGCTCTTACACTAGCAAGCTATTAGCTCACAGGCTCTACACTGATGCTTCTAAAACATTTGGGGTTTAAAAAGAAAAGAAAGTAGCATCATAAACAATATTGTGAAACCTACTGCAGCAATGATGTCTGTATCACTGTTTCAGCCACGTACACGACAGGCATGCTTGAGGCAATTCAGGCCATGTTATTCATAGTGCTTAAGACAGTTGGTTTTGGTCCCAAGAATGGAACTACTGAAGTCAGGTTTTGTATTTCACATGGGCAGGAAACTGCATCCCCACTGCCCACCGTGGAATTAGTAACACACAGCTCCAACAAGGTGACATAACTTAAAAGTGCTTGCCAAGATCACAAAGAAGGGATATCCTGTCTCTCCTCTAAGTTTGACAGCATTAAAAAAAAAATTAAGAAACAATAAGAGGCAATGAAGGACTAAGTTTTGTTGCATCTGAGGATGGTATCACCCATGATTGAAAAAAAACTTCCAAACAAACCAGCACTCCAGCATGTCACACCAGGTGACTGACCTGATAACACAGTTCTGTGGGAGTAAAGAAAAGGCAGCGTATCTGTTTTCTGGTACTGAGGTACCATAGCAAGCAATATCCGAGGACAGTAAGGTTATGTGTCAAAACAGCATTACATGATACTCAACATTAGGCAGATCAACCAAGAAACCAGCTCTTTACAGTGTCCTAGTATACTGACACTGCAAACTGTTCCTAGATCTGTGAACACTCCTTCCAGCTGTAATGACCAGTTCAGAGTCAGTACTTGGCAATGTTTTAAGAAGGAAAAAACAAAAATGCAGTCTATGGTTTTGCCTTGGACTAATTGACTGGACTTCCTGAAGAGAAGGAGCAGGAAAAAAGGGCACCTCTGTTCAAATCTGTCACAAAGCCATCAATGGTGTTTACAGAAAACTTCAGATAGAACCCAGTGGTATTCAGCCAAAAAAGCCTACAGCTGTGCAACATGGAGTTGAAGAGAGACTTAACTGCAAAGGGCAAGACTGGGATTCTGGGACATGGCTCCATGGCAACACATTCATGTAGAGAACTTATCTACTACCATAGCAAACAGTGCTGCTCTCCACACTGCCTGTCCATGTTTCCTGTGACATGCTCAGTGCTTGGAGAGAATAAGCACAAAAGCAGGACTGACAGGAACACAACCTCCTCTGAACAGGGGAAAAACCCAGGGAAGTCCAAGCGTGTTAATTTGTTCTATTCTTTCTGCTGCAAACCAGACGTTTCCACAAGAAGAGGACAAAAAGAAAATCCTTTGCAGCAAGTATTCTTAATGGCATTCAAATAACTTTGCCTACACAAGTAATTTTGTAGCTCATTTTGCAGAAGAATAAAACAAGTGGCGTTAAGGTAACTTTTCAAAAGAAATACTACCTTCTCATTGGGACAGCATTTAACTATGGGAACACACATTGTGAATTGAGTCACCAACAGCCAGAGTCAGTGACAGAAATCTGAAGTTCTGGTGACATTTGCTGTCTCTACATTTTCTCTCCCTTCATAAACTCTCAATCTCAATTGTCAGACTTAAACATGCCATTAAATATCACTATATTCTTCACTAAACCCACTGCCACCCATCAGCATGAGGAGTCTCTAAATGCAGATATACGAACAAAAGTTAACCTGGAAATCACATACTGTAGCTACTCCATCTGCTGTACAAACATGCGTTGTTTTCAAGTCATTCCACTGAACCAGATTAGAAAACATGTGACTGGGCACCACAAGCTTTCCACAGTGCAGAATACATTCTGTAAGAAAACTCTGCTTTAAACAAATAACACTCATGCCACCCTACTGGTGAATAAAAGATCTTCTTCAGAGGACACTTCTCTGGATTATAGAGGGAAGAGTCAAGGCCAAGTCACATCACACTATCCTAAAGGCTTACCAAAATGGCGGCACTACATTACTTGCGGTGGTTCTGAAGGTCACACTATGCCTACCACCATTTTCAGTGCTGTGCCTGAACATGTACTAAAAACGTTCCATGCTAATGAAGCAAAGAATTAACACTTTGCAATTTAGTGTTGGGGGAAAGTTAAAGAAAAAAATGAGGGAGGATTTTGTTCCCTAAGCAGGAAAGTCTACATTAATAATTTTCCCAGCAGGCCTTCAGTAGTTTTAGTGCAAACAACCACAGCCTTTGTTTCTCAGATCCTCTTACATATGACGTTCAACCAAAGCCCTCAGATCAGCAGCTCATAAAGGGGGAAAAAAGGGAGAAATACAACTGCATTACAAAGCTGTCCTCAGAGTTCAGTTCAGTAGTGCAGCACAATGGTTGCCCTGTGCATTCCTTCAGCAAGAAGATTTTCCTTACAAGAACTCTCCCAATTTCCTCTAACTTGGTAAGTGAAAGGCAGAACATAGCTTAAGTGAAAATGGTTTCACTTACTGCATGGAATCAGCTCCACTTACCTAGTCTGCATTGTTTCATTCCCAGGCTTTGGTAAAATCCTGTCACTAATTTCATGTTTTCACTAAAGGAGCAATGTGGAGAAGTAGCCAGCAGATTTACATCTTCTGACTAGAATTAACCTACAGCTTAGCAGGGACCACAGGCTACACTGTTAGCTGCAGCCCACACTTCTTTACTAGAGCCACTGAACAGGCCAGGACCTAATGAGGAGAAGCAGCAAGAAGACAAGACTTCCCTTTCTACCTCAACAAAACACTGGTTAGGAAGAAAGTATCAGACAACCCCTTGTTTCTCAGCAGCAATCTCAGAGCTTTTTCCTTTCAGTTTTTCCAGAGGAATTTTGGCCTTTTGAACTTGCAAGTAAAACTTTAAGCAAGATTAAACAAATCTAAATAACAACCTTGATGAAGGAGGGGAGGGGAAAATGCACCCCTTCCCCAAGTAGGCATTTGAGGATTTCTCCTTGGCTGCTAAGGGTTTGTGTTGGGTGAAGAAAAACGCTCCTAACAAACCAGCATTCTTTTCCACATGATCAGAGCTAACCAGCTCCCCTGCAGGCAAACTGACCAATCGAATCAGCTTCAGATGAAAACCAGCCCCCTTGCACTATAAACACAGGAACGAGACATACAAACCCCCCTTTTTTTTTTTTTTTTTGAAAAGGAGATCTCTACCAGTCACTTGTGGGAAGCTTCTTGCCAGTGCTGGGACCAATACACAAGTGGTCCAGTCCCTTCTCTAGAGCCCAGGTACACCCCTTCTCCAGCATACAAGCAAATCCTTCAAAGACTGGTAAGTACCCAAAACAATTTTTCTTATCATATGTTTAGCAATTGTTCTGTCATTCTGTAATGAAAGAAATTCAAGTTGTTTCTCAGGGCACAAAGTTTTATTTCTAAAGCTCGTCGAATCAGTATCACCTTCAACAGAAATTTCTGATTCCCCTTGCTGAAAAAGAAAAAGCTCTCAAACGACCTCAATCATGACAGCACACAGAGCAAAACCAAAGTCATCACACAATATTCTTGCAGAAAGCTTTCAAGATCAGCAGTTTGGGAAAGACTCTGCAGTGCTCTGCAAACAAGGGAGCATCACACATCTACCACTAGTCTAACCAGGCGTTACACACACAAGTACTAGGAGAAAGTCTTCCTCACCTTCTTGTTTCATTCATCAAATCAGCATTTCACTTCAGTTTCACCAAAAACACAAGAAATATGCTCTATCTGTTCAGGCCCACTTTCACTACTTCTAACTTATTGTCATGCCTTTAATCACTTTTAATCAATGCATTCTGATTTATTGCTTATGGACGCACTGCTGTGAGGTAGTGTTGGCTTAGGAATCCATTAATGAATCACTCTAGACAAGCTTTCGGGAAGTTTGTATCACATAGCACAGGACTGCTCTTCAGAAACATCAAGCTCTTCAAGAATCAAGTCTCTAACAAGTCATTCTTCTGTGCTGTAATAAGATGCACTCTATCCTGTTTCACTTTTTTTCCTCCCCTTTCTAAAGTGCACTCTGTAATAAACAATCACTGAAGGTCAAAAATACAAGCTCTGGTATCCTATGTTTTGTGCTATTTGCTTTGAAAATTATGACTTGGGCTTAATAGAAGTTCTCATTTTCACAGAATTTTTTTATATTTGTATCAAATCTTGAAAACTTATCTTAATTCTGCAGACTGCTCGGGAAAAAAAAAAGGCTGTCATCAACTTCTTCCATTCATCTAAATGAGGAACTACCTACAAAATCTAAAGAACAAACATCTTTGAAATTCTAACAATCCTACTCACAGCTGTAGCATAGGCTTTCAGCTAAAGCAGTTACAATACTTACTGAATTAACTACATTTCTAAGACAATCCCCTAATGCAGATCATACGATCCAGTTAAGTCATCAACTCCAGAAAAAAGTTACTTCCTAAGGTAAATATCAAAGCATCAAGGATTATCATCCCATGGAAAAACAGCAACATTGACATTTTAATAGCATAAAAGTGACTTAAAAAAGGGTAAACTGAAAAAAAAAAAAGGTAATCTGAATGATCACGCCTTACAGCATCAATATATTGAATTCAGAAATGTAAAGTTACCTGAACTCAGGTCCAGTAAAAAGGGGGCATGACACCATCACTTGGGTTCTAATAAATCCTCAAGTTCTGCTACAGCTGTAAGCAGTTTTTTGCAGTACCCTCAGGAAATAGGAAGTAGTCTTTGATTGCTTTGAAACAGCACACTATAAACTGCCTCAAGTCTCTTTTAAGATCAACTGGAACAGATTTTAAGAGTGGAAGTTGGGGAGGTATGGAAGCACTGTAAAGTCTCTCTGGGTCAAAGCTCCACAAAACAGCATTCAGGCTCCCAGAAGGTTGCAGGTGCATCAACTTACCAAAAAGCAGACTGGAAGTGTCATTTTCAATGCCTTCAGTTTGGAAGGCAAACAAAAACATGAAGACACTGCTATGTCTTCATGAAGACTGCAAATAAGACTCCACCAATGTAAAGATTCCTCAAAGATGGAGGAAAGCACCATGGAGGTGCAGAGTACAATGCTACTTCAAAGAGCCATCACAACACAATAAAGCAAAAATCTCAATAAAAAAGCAAAGTGTGGGAGGGTAGGTGTGTGGGATCGTGAATTTCAGAAATGCAAGCTGTACTCTAGAAATGTAAGATCAAGTTTTTATTACACAAATCCTCAGCAAGTTTGGTCAGTTTAGAACCTGTCCAACCACTAATAAAAGTTAAACTGTGGTTTAACAGTAGGGTACTCACCCTACCTCGGCTTGTCTTACAAGATTGTAAGAAAGAAGTCAGAATGAGGGACAAAGACAGTAAAGTAAGAGGTTTAAAAAAATCTAAAAGAATCAAAGACATTAGAGTTAGTGATAGCCACTGAATTTTCAATAGACTAGAAACAGGAAGGATTAGAAATAGTGAATGGAAATTGAAGATTGGCCAGCAGGCAAAGACAGGCTTAAGAAGATCTTAGCTGACAGCTCCTGTCTTTCTAGTCAGAGGTTATCAGCTGGCAGAAGAAACATCCCAAAGCTGCAGTTTCACAAAAACAAAACCAGACAAGAAGCGTATCATAAAGGTAAAAGATGACATTAGAGAAACCTGGCCTAGGAACTGTATCCATTCAGCAATGGAGACCTGTTACCCAACAAAACACAAAAGTCAAGGTTGCATGTCTTCTCTAAAACTTACTCTGAAGCCAGGATTGATGTGGAGATACCAAGGACCACACTGCACAGGATCAGACTAGGTGGTCTAAAATATACTTTACCATTTTTTATTACTACCATTACATTTATTGTTAACAGGGAGATGAGATTTAAATTTTTGACTGCACTGGGCAAGAAAAGTAGTATACGGAAGATCACTATTTTCAAGTTTGAAGTCACATTTACTCAAGTTGACTCTGCTTTTGAGAAATCCAGTAGCCTGATCCTCTAGCCTGAGCAAATTATTTCCCACAAGGCAGTTAACCTTCTTACCTTTTATACTGAAACAACTGCATTGCTCTTGAAGCTTATTCACAGTTTCTTTGCCACAGTTCCTTTCCCAGAAAGTTTAGACTTGCGGCCAAAGCTTCCAATGCTATTGCTGCCATCTACTCAGCTATGCAATGTCTTAAAACAGTGCTAGACAAGAACAATCAGAAGCCTCTTTCAAATGAGATCAGAGCAGTTACCTGGTGAACCACACAGGCAATTTCCCTGCTGAGTGTCTCATGCACCTCCAAGAAGGAGCCATTATGAAATGCACTGCTGGAGGCTAACAGAGGTTCTCTTTGCCAGGTTCCTTTGAGACATCTGTAATGGGTCTTCTTCCACAGAAAACATTCTAAACAACCCGATGATGAAGACTGACTGGATTTTTTCAGAGCTTTAACTGAACATTAAGTGATTAACCACCACCCCAGAAAGCTCCTTAATCAGGAAAATTGAGACCCTACAATACTGACAGCATTTTGCTCAGAGTAGCCTGCTGCTAAGGATGTTACCTTCACATAGATACAAGGAAGGTCTGAAACAGAGCCAAAAAATGTATAAACTATGTTTTCTTTTCCTTATCATACTTACTAACTGTGTAACGAGGATTGTCATCAACCAGTCAGTACCAGATTCACATTTTCTCAGCATGTTTTTTTCAGGCCCAAATAACTTTGAGACTATAAAGCAGATGTTGCCCTTCAGTACACCATAAGAATTTACAAGCACATTTTTTTTTTCTTCAAGAATGCACGAGGCTGTACCTAGAGGCATTTTCTTCTGTAAGTGTTCTCTGTTCAAACAGAATCACACAATTGCTGGGGCTGGAAGGAACTTCAACCACATCTGGAGTACTGCATCCAGTTCTGGGCTCCCCAGTTCAAGACAAACAGGGAACTCCTAGAGAGTCCAGCGGAGGGCCACAAAGATGATGAGGGGCCTAGAGCATCTCCCTTATGAGGCAAGGCTGAGAGACCTTGGGGCTGTTCAGTCTAAAGAAGAGAAGACTGAGAGGGGATCCTACCAAATGCTTATGAAAATCTAATGGGCAAGAATCAAACAGGTGAGGCCAGGCTCTTCTCGGCCAGAACTTCTTTAAAATGAGTGTAACAGAGTACTGGCACAGGCTGCCCAGAGAGGTCGTGGTGTCTCCTCCTCTGAAGAGGATGCACAGGATCCAACTGGATGCTTTCCTGTGCAACCTACTGTAGGGAACCTGCTTTAGTAGAGGACATAGACTAGGTGATCTCCTGAGGTCCCTTCCAACCCCTACAACTCTGTGATTCTGTGATTATCAAGAGCAAGTGAACAGTCATGCAAACTCCTGGTTTACAGGATCAGAGATGACAAGATAGTGGGTTTTTTTTCATTTAACATTTCATCAACTCATTCTGAATTCTAGGATCCTTAGATCCAATGTGTTTCAACATAAAACTAAGGATGGCATTCTTGGGTCACAAAGGGAACCCCATTCCTTTAGCATGTAAAGCAAGTGTATGTACAAGTTGAGATAGTCATATTTCAGAAAAAGGGCCAAAAGAGATGTGAAACTGACAAAACTGATGAAACATACCATGTATAATTATGGCTTGTAGAATTTCTTTCTATCCTATGCTTGCATAAGTGAACCCAGACTGAAAAACAGCTATGCCTTGAATGCTCTAACTCTGTTTAGCTAGACAGAGCAAGTACAGCCAGCAGTCATTTCCTACGCTAGAAAAGCCTGAAAGGACATCTGCTTTGGTAGAAATGAGGTAAACTACAGCACCCCCCTGAAATGCACAATCACGCTAGAAAAATAACAGAAGTGTTCATGGCTGTATTGTTAATAGTATTCATAATAGTATAGGTAAACTGTTATACTCTGCTTTAGTTACAAAAAATAAACTGATAGTTAAACTGAAATGATAGAAGACAAACTACTTTTCAGATACAGTGTGCCTAACACCCTCCCCTCCTCCAAAGGCTTAAACCATGTGATAAATATAAATTCAGGAAAGAAAAGTATACAAGTTATATACAATGACTAAAGCAGGGAAAATGTGAGAAATAGTTAGATTTTCAAACTTAATCTATTTTAGCTAAGTATTACCACAAATAGTGGTAAATTCCACCCCAGGCTCCTGACTTAATCTTCTCTGGATTGCAATGTATAAGCCCTCCTTTGTTGGCTGCAGTATTTCAACCCCTGCTGACGTGTCAAGAACTGTGAACATTAGGCAAAACACAAATATGCTGCATTGCAGACTATTTTCCTCTTTTGTCTTTTCCAGAACATGAGAACAGATATGATAGAGAGCAATAACACCAAATCCAGCGCTCCCCTCCTAACCCAAAGATATCTGAGAATGGTCACAAAGGATGGACACAGCACCTTTCAGATGGATGGTGCACAAGGACAAGGTCTGGCATACCTCCGAGATGCGTGGGGAATACTAATGGACATGCGCTGGAGATGGATGATGCTCGTCTTTTCCGCTTCTTTTGTGATTCACTGGCTAGTCTTTGCAGTGCTTTGGTACGTGTTGGCTGAAATGAACGGGGACCTGGAGCTGGACCACAATTCTCCACCTGAGAACCACACTATTTGTGTGAAGTACATCACCAGCTTTACAGCTGCATTCTCCTTCTCACTGGAGACACAACTCACCATTGGTTATGGTACTATGTTCCCAAGCGGGGACTGCCCTAGTGCTATTGCCCTGCTTGCAATACAGATGGTCTTAGGGCTCATGCTGGAAGCTTTCATCACAGGTAATCTCTCACATTTAATCTTGAGAAACAACAAGTGTAATGACATTTAAGTCAGAAATAAATACGGATCATGCTGATATCTGAAAGATGAGTTCAGTTTCTAAAGGGATGATGAGATCTCAGCTATGTAATAGCAAGTTAATATTAGGCAGTATCAAGATTTATAGTAGAAAGTATCATTCATTGGTTGATACTCATGGTAGTACCCCACTTACCACTTTCAATCACCTATTACACCATGATCTATTTCTCAATGGAAATAGATTCTTTTCTAGGGGATTAATATTTGTAAAGTCAATTTAACAGTTGTACGCTTATCTAGACAGAGATTTTTATTCATCTTTAACTCAGTATTTATGTATTCCTCAGTACTTAACGTAATGGAAACTTCCAGGATGTTGCAATTATTCAGAGATACTTTAAGCTCCTTGAAGTACTCCTCAGGTTTAAGGTATTTCAACAGACTTTAAATACTCAATTTATTGTATGTTAAGCAAAAAAATTGTCAAGTCGTAGCCTATCAAGATTACATACTACTGCTAATTACAGCACATAGGAGCACTAGGTGGGCAGCTTTGCAGTTTTCAAAAGTACCTTGTACACCTAAGTCAGTTTCCACTCCCTTGGACTGCTTTTTGTAGCTCAGAGACTGCAGGGAAACAACCCAGGCACGATCCTCACTTTCAATACCTTCTTTTCCATGACACAGGTGCTTTTGTGGCAAAGATCGCCCGACCAAAGAACCGAGCATTCTCCATCCGCTTCACTCGCTCTGCCATAGTGACACACACTGAGGGGAAGCCATACCTTATGTTTCAGGTGGCTAACACACGCTCCAGCCCACTGACCAGCGTCCAGATTTCTGCTATTCTTTACCAAGAACAGGAGAATGGTCAGCTGCACCAAACTAGTATTGGCTTCCACCTAGACAGCATTACTTTGGATGAGTGTCCTTTTTTCACCTTCCCACTGACCTACTACCACTCAATCACCCCATCCAGCCCATTGGCTACTCTCCTCCAAAGGGAGGCTGCTCGCCATTTTGAGCTAGTCGTCTTTCTGTCAGCGGTCCAGGAAGGGACGGGAGAAATATGTCAGAGGAGGACATCCTATCTCCCCTCAGAGATCATGCTGTACCATCGTTTTGCCCCTGTGCTAGCCCGCAGTGCCAAAGGTGAATATCAGATCAAGATGGAGAATTTTGACAAGATAATTCCTGAGCTCCCAGCTGCAGCTGACTCAATGAGTCCAAGAAGGACTGCCAAGGAGATCAGCATCAACGGACAGCATGTCGACAGCTTCCAGCTCTCTGAGACTGGCCTCACAGAATAGATGGAACAGACTTTGAACTTTGTGCTTTTTTTAATTATTATTACATTAAACTTTGAGGTCCCATTGACAACCATCCTTCCTTGCTTGCCCTGCCATCTTCTAATGATATCTCCTATTTTCCTCCTTCTGATTACAACACAATATGCAAAGCAAAGAACTGGTGTGCCCATGTAAGCTTGGGAGAGGCTGGATCAACCACCTCGGACAAAGGCAGGTAAAAGATTCACAGCACTGCTTCTGGGAAATCAGAAGAGCTACCTGCTGAAGTCACTAGACTATAATTAAAGTTGCATGACTCTGAGAGACCTCCAAAGCTGAGCAAAATCCTAATTAACCAGCCTGTGACATAATTGGACAGCAGAAATACAAGAGAAATCTTATGCAAAACCTATATGGGGTCACTCAGTCAATACATTAGTCCTTGGATAAGCAATTCAGTTGATTCAAGACCCTAATTTTTCTATTATCTTCACTCTTTGCGGATACTGGGTTATATCTGATTTCAGAGGGATGAACTTACTCTTAGGAAGTATTGTCAACCTCCCACAACAGTGAGAAGTACCCCTGCTGCGCTTGCTTATTAAGCAAAACTGTAAATACTATCTGTAGTTTTTCGTTATGTCAAATATAAGGAGAACTTATCTCCTCATAGGTCTACAAAGACATTATCAAAAAATCTTGATGTATATGGCAAATGCTGACTGGAAATTTTTTCATATTTGGAAACACCAAATAAATTATTTAGCAGTGGAAAGCAGACCACCCTAAATGAATGGATGTGCTTTTTTGAAAGGATCTCACGCGTCCTCAGCTTTGTGCTGCTTCTCAAGTAGGTCTGACCCAGGAGGATGCATTGCATCCACACGAGAAGTAGAACTGCATCCATTTGTATTTTATGCCTTTTAACATCAATATTTGCCTCTACATACAGCACAAAAATATTTACAAAGACACTTCAATCAATTTTAAAATAAAAAATTAAACTATACATGAGACTTTTGTATTTAAGTGCCTCATAAGTCTATAGCAATTAAGACTTAAATCTGAAGCTCCTAAATAATTTAAAAAGCTAGATAATAAATAGAACAATGGATAATTATAACCTCTTAACAAAAGCAATGTCTATTATGTGTTCATACTTAAAGTCAAGTATCAAAATAGAGTTAATTTCTCAAAAGTAAAAGACCTTTACCACAAAGATGGCACAACTAACTTTCATTTACAGAAGCATAATACTTTATGAAACGTGCTTCCTTTTAACTTCAGTGGTCAGCAGCAGGAATAAAGGGACAAGATACCATTAAGCAAACTCTTCTCAAGCCTCAAAAGCAAACTGTGTTCATAACCAGAAAGAGCTGAGCAAAAGCTACTTTGTCCTAGGGTCTGTACTTCCTAATCTCCATAACGTGATGGCTGAAAATAACAAACAAGTCTTCTATGCCAGCAATTGCACTGGTCATTACAGAGTTGCTCACTCTTTGGCAATGGGAAACAGCAGCTCCAAAAAAACATTTCACATGGGAAAAGAAAGAAACAGAAGAGCCACATTTTGACTACAATTCACCTTGTTTCCAACTTGTTTAAGCACTGCCTCTCCACACTACAAATTTTAACTGGATTTTGTTATAGATTTTCTCATAATCTTTCATGGAATTTAACTTTATGTGAAAGCATTAATGAATACTGTGGAGCTTGCAATCAAATTACACAGCCTTCAACCCTGCTTTTCTCAGTTGTTGATCCATACTCAGTTTAGAGATCCCTCCTCAATTCTCCTATCAGTACCAATAATTTTCTATTATTTCCTTCTACAGTGTTATTCAACAGCTTCTCTCCCAATCTAATGTATTGATAAAAGTCTGACAAATTAAGAAGCATTGCAAGAGCAACAGAATGGATTTCTGCATCAAGTTCAAAATAACCAAGAGCAGAGTTCTGTGTGAGGCCCTGCGTTTTCTCTCTTACATACTCCAGCCTCAGACAAATTATTGTAAAATTCACATGTATAATCTCAACAGGGTGGCACTATAATCACATCTTTTAGAGCCAAAGCTATAAAAAGCTATTTCTAATTTCAATTAGCATCTAATCAAAGTGTGGACTGCTTAGTCCAATTTCTAAATTGACTTGAGACTTGAAAGTTGTCCCTTCTTTTAAAAATCATTTACTATTTATAAATGTTTAAAAGGGGGTAGAGCAGCAAGTATAAAGGAAGAATACATTTAGTATACCCTAGATGCTATCTTCAAATGCTGCATTTTGGAATATACAGCTGAAGAACACTGCTGAAGCAAATGAGACATACGAACAACTGTATTGTTATCTCAGAACAGCTGCAGAATAAAAGGTACGTAGAACATCCACATTACTTTCATCATTCTGCAGAACTGGTGAACCATGGAGGTCTCAAGAAGCACTGGAAATGGCCATGGTGCAAATCAGAAGCCTAGAAAAAACTGCTCACAAGCATGGATGCAAAGTTGCATTCTAGGCTTTCAATAACACTGCAAGAGCAAACTTGTGATGAATCTTCTTTGGATATACCTCTTACTAGTGAGGAAGGGAAGAAAAACAAGCCAGGCAACATGAAAGAAATTCAACATTCTTGTTATATTCACAGGAGCATCCCTTTTACACTCAACTTAATCAATAAACACACATTAAACAGAACTAAATCAGGTTCCACAACTGACTTTCTAAACGTCTTGTGTAATCTATAATTATTTCTTACCAGTGTGTAATTGCTGGTAACTACTCAAATCCCCAGAGCTACTAAGCTGGCATCAGTCAAGAGGCTGCACAGAAAATTAAGCAGCTTTCGTGCAACTCTAAAACAGCTGTGATCTAGAAAACAACGTGCTCATTTTCTTTGCTAATGGCTTCAGCCTTCCAAAAGCAATTTGCCATCTCAGTAAAGTCTGTCAAGACTTCCACAATCCACAAGAGAAACTCCAAATACATTGTGCATCTTACTTTGCAAACTGGAACTGTTTATGTTGAGAATCAGCTAAATGTGAACTTGCAAACTGTTACAAGTGCAAAACTCCTTTGAAGAACAGTATATTATTCAATACTTGAGAAGTGCTTCTGCACTGATTTCTCCTCTTTTACTTCATCATTTTTAATTGAAAGGTTCTTGCCTCGTCACCCATTATGAATGCTCAGAAAAGCTTCCTCTTGTCCTTTATTAATTTTGTAATGTGATCACTCTGAACAAAGAAAATGAAAAAGTTGACAGCACAGTAAAATTAAAGAATAAAATCCTAAACTAGGAATTTTAAGCAGAATAGAAATCAACAAACGTATCTGCTACAGCACATTAGCCTACATTTTAAACTGCATGTTAACTCACTCCATCCTCCTGCTTTCACTACCGTGTGAGTGATATACTAGTGCCTGGTGTTAATGAGCAACTTCTTTTGGTACCATCCGTACTTGATGCTTTAAGTGTTTTGTCATTCAAAAGCATGTACATATTATTTGTTAATCAAGGCTTGAATCAAAACAGATCAGTACCTTCTTTGCATTCCACCTTACTTCTTTGAAGATAAAGAGGAAAGAAATGGTCCTCCCACTTACGAGGCCATTAATCTGAAACAGTCATTTACCTTTGTTATTGCTCTAATTATTTTACATTAAGACATCACAAAGACTCTGTCTCTTGTCTCTATTATATTGTGCTATAGAGGTTTTGGTCAAATAACATTAAACTAGAAGAGTAATTCAGCAAGAGACTTAAAGAGAAGCAACTAGGTACTAGGTAAAGTTTAATAACTGGAAAGGAAGCACCTCATCCTTTACAATGAACCACGACTTTAAGAAAGCACAAGATACCATCTTTCCAGAAAATAATTCCCAGAGATGCACTCCGAAGTCCTGATGACTACCACTTATTACGAACAAGACATTCTGAAGTAGGTTCAGCATTAACACCCAGGTTCAGGTCCAAGTCAGCTTCTGTAAGAACACCTTGCACAAATTAAGTTCTCAAGCTCTACTGAGAGATGCATCTCATCCTGAAGTGACAGGCAATATTTTCATCACAGTGTCAATCAGAAATTTGGCACAACGTTCAGTCTGGTGAAGTGCTTTATTTGAGGTGCTTTATTTTATCAGATGAACAAAAAGGGGCTAAAAAAAATAACCAGTGATGTTAACCAGATACTACTACTGCTGTTAACCAGATACTACTACTGCTGTTTCCACATTCATTTGTCTTTTGTTAAAAAAATGCAGTCCTGAAACTTCAGCAGTACTTTTTTTCCCCGTTTTCCAAAGGTCTCTGACTAGAAACACACACTGAAAGACAAACTTTCACTACTGGAGATATAAAGTGTGGCAAACTCAGAGAAATCCCAAGTTATTTTTTCAGGAGAAAGCTCTTTCAAGGAAAAGAGGAGAAGAGGAAAACTAGCACCATCCCAGTTAATCGTTTTTCATTTTAAAAACAAGAAAATGAAAAGCATTTGTTAAAATATATGAAAAAGAATCAATGTGTACATGGAGAGAGAATTCAGAAGGCTTTGAAAGGAAACACAGTACTAAGATGCCCAGAAGCATGGGCCACCATGGTAATCTGGATTACTGAGACAGAAACTTATACCACTCTCTTTTAAAAAAATAAATAAGTATTAATAAGTATTGACTGCTGTTCAGGCATTAAAACACATTCCTATCAACTTCCAGTTGCAACTGAATCTCTTCTGGGTGTTTTTGTTCTAAAAGCCAACCTGCAACCATATTTTCTGACCTGTGCTTTTCCAGCACATTCACTATGGAGGCTGTTTAGCCAAGTCTCCTTCAAAGTCTACTAAAAAGTCTAGTAAGAGTTTGCTGACAGTCCTGCCAAGAACTCCCACTAAACACAGCTGCAGTAAATGCACGTGGAAATATGGCACAGAGAAAGGGCAATGTCACATGAGGGAACAAGCAGTGCACGATCCCATGAAACAGAACTTAAAATACACCTAGCTGACAGAGGAGAACCTTCCTTCTTATCACTCACACAATGCAGATTCTACCTAAATGGGTATGTTCCACTTTCCAGGCAGCAGTACACTCCAAATCAAAATCAGGTGAATAATCGAAGAGATACACTGGGTCAAAATTAATGATTTTTCCTGAACATGTCCAGTGTGAACTGTTTAAGGAATATAATCAGGAACACAGCAGATACACTTACTGGTATATAGTCTTTCAGCTGTACTGGGAGACAAGAGGAAACAAGCAACTTGAACGTACAGAAGATTTCTGTGAGAACTTAAACTAGTTGGACAGACATTCATTCCATAAATATGGGAACCTCAACAAAGTGCCATCAGAATCTACCCCACACAAGTGAGTATTCAAGAGAAACCAAACACTTGACATGGTCCAGAAGCTCTAGATACCAAAATAACACATGCCAGGGATATTTAAAAGCTGCGTTTAAATGGCCAATTCCACAGAGTACCACAGAGCTAATCAGTGAAGGCTCTTCTTAGATGCACAAGAATTTTGTTCCAACTACAGACAACACGACTTAGTTGAATAAATAAAATCTACTTGGGGCGGAAGCAACACTGAAAGTACATTCAGAGTAAAGCAGCACAGTATCACGAACCTTCTATTAATAATAAACTTGAAGCAGGTAAGAAAGCTTTAAGTACATACAAGCCCTTTCCCCCAGACATATCCTTGCTCCTCCCTCCCATCTTCTACCCATACAGTAACATAACCATACCTGGATCTTTTCGCCCTGGTTTTTCAAAGCGTCTGTCTCCCCTAGAAAGGCAGAATAGAAGTTTCAAATAAGGTTTGAGAACTACTCCGTTCATTTCAGGTAAGAGGGGTTTTTGTTTAGTTTGGCTTGGAGTTGGGGTATTTAGGTTTTGTTTGGTATTTGGTTGTTTTTAAATCAGACTTTGATGGACAGGATTTTTACAGGTCCAAATGATAACTGAAATTTTCAAGAATGCCAATATACATGCATCCTTTAGCAACTAAGCACGTTTTTAAGTGTGGCCCTAAATCCCATCAATACAATACTGTCAAGACTAAAAGATGAAGTGAATCCTTCAGAAATCCATATTTTTATCCACAAGTTACTGATTTCCATCTTAGTGCCCATCATTTATATTCTCTTTGAGTACCTCCTTCTTCCCAGGAATTTGTCAGAGAAATACTTTGCTTAAGTACTCTTCTAGCTGCTCCTGAGTTCCTAGAAAAACAATTGCTGGATTCACCCTAGAAATTCAGATGTTCCACTCACAGGTATGCCTAAGCGTCTTTCCTAGAATATTTTTATGAAGTCAAAAGGCAAAAATGGAAGCTGAGCAGATACAAATAGAGAACTTTAAAGGGCTAGAGTTTTCTGTTACCTTTCCTCCCAACTCTGTGATCTGTGCATTTCCCTGCCCCCTCCTCGCCCAAATCCACCCTCCACTTCATCAAAACTTCTTTGGTAGAAACCGCTTTCTCCTCGGCCTCTGCCTGAAAAGACAAAAAAAGAACACAAATGTTTGAATAAATAATAATAGAAGCTTAGTCAGGTAGGTTGCCCTTTCCAGTTGTCCCTGTGAACTTATCTTGCATTCTTAAGCCCCCACACAATTAACTGAGGCAAAGAACAAAAAAAAGAATCAAAGACTCAAAAGACTCTCATATAAAAACTCTTATCAAGGAGCACAAGATCAGAACAGGCAAACAATTCGGCAGTCAGTGCTGTGCAGAAAAACACAAAACATATACACCCAACAGAAACTACTAAACAAGGATGCATTGCTCACATTTACGTAGTACTCGTGTACTTCACATGCATAAAAATCAGGTTGTTTTTAACAGCAGCATTCATTTTAAGGGTACCACACTGCAGTTGCACTTATAACTACTGCTGTCAAGGTTAACAGGGGAGGGGGAAGCTTCATCACTGCACCACTCTTCAGTTCCAGTGATTCCCACCAGAAAACTCCCAACAGCAGCAGGGGAAAAAGAATCAAAGATGGGTACAAGGTAAGACAACATGCATTGTTACTGCCTCCTCACTTTCTCAAGAAAGAATTCTCTATGACTACCAAGCATCAAGCCTCAAGTCAGAAAGTTACAGATGTATCCCTCAAGTGAAGCATCCTGAAGCACACCTTCAGTGTTTGGGTGGGGTTTGTTTTGTTAAACAGAATAATGCAACAACAACAACAACACCCAGTGTCCCTAGAGGTTCAAGGTAACTTCCAGCACTGGTTAGATAACTGGCCAGAATAAAGTTTGCATATCTACAAAAGATTATAAACACTGCTTTCACAGAGTGCTACAGCAGAAGAAACTGGAGGTTTTTAAGCTCATTAACTTACTATTTTAAGGATCCAATGGAAAGAAAACAATGTAAACAAGTGAAATAAGTCAATCTGCTGATCGTCAGGATAATTTCCTCCTGCATATGCATGCAGTCTCTATACTGTCTAGTCCAAAGACCTAAAAACCACCTGATAAACAGAATTCTTGACAGTGAAACTATCATAAGCCTCTATCCCTCTACGCTTCCAGTCTTAAAAGAAAACACACCTCTAAGGATGATGTGCAAACCAGGCCAGATATCTGGAGAATAAGACGAGACAGAATGACCAAATGAAGCAGGAAATCTAAAAAAATATATTTTAAGAATGGACTCCAATCTCTGTAGTCTTTGAAAGAAAGTAACAATAACAAGCTGTTAAATCTGAAACCATGAGATTTCAGGATCTATCAAGGAACTTAACCACGTTTCTGTATTACAGAAGAAACCCTAAAAAGGCATAAGAATTGAAAGAATTAAGGCAGTTGCAACAGTTTCACTACTATTCCTCACCAAACTTCTTGCTAAAAGTTTCTTTCCAGATAGGGAGAAGAGATGCTCAGATACATGAAGAAACCAAATGAAGTTAGTCTGTCAAGTCTCTCCTGGTTTAGAAACAGGGTTTTATACATCCTTTGGCAAAACTATCCACTTCCGAACACCAGCAAAGCAACAGGAGAGCTCTTTGTCACAGGAATGCGGACTTCTTTACCGCAGTGTTTTGGAGATAGCCCAAGTTCACAAACCCAGATGAACACTGGACAAAACTTATGAAAGAGAAATAGGCTAATACTGAACAGAGTATGTGATTGAATAGTCACAGCTCTCTAATGCCTGATTTAGTGGTTGGCAAGACTGCTCATGGCCGGGGAGTTGGAACGACATGGTCTTTGAGGCCCCTTCCAACCCAAGCCATTCTATGATTATATCTGGCTCAGGAAATGCATCAAGGCGCAAACGTCTGGAAAGTAAACATTTGTGAGATATTCCACCTTCGTGCCTCTATGCAACTCTCTTTTCAAGCCATCTGCTTTGGAAGTTATGAGAGACGTTTATGAAGCAAAATGAAGCCCTGTCTGATTCAGCATGGCTGTTCTACATGCAAGTGGAGGCAAAGGAGCTGACCGAGCAGTCAAGACAAGAGAACAATTAGCAGTGACTGTACCAGAAATATAAATACCTTTACTATGGGAGTTCTGATACTACAAGATTGACAAAAGATAAGTGCAAAGTTAAGCTGCAAACAAAAGAAACAGTAAAAACATGACAACACCAATAGCAGCAAAATGTCAAGGCACTATGGGTCTCCTAAAATCCTGCAGTTCTTCAGAGATAAAGCCCAGGAAATTTTAAGCATTTCATACAACGACGTCTTTGCCCAGTTTATTCTCTGCAGGACAGCTCTCTTCCTCCCTCTCACATAAGATAACAAAATGAGAACAGCTCACAGGAGAAAGCCATAGGCCGTCAGAGCCAACACAGACTTGCCTCGCATCTCTGAGGTACTAGAAGTGGAAAGATGCATGTCCTTTCCCTACAAAATCAGATGTCCTTTCCTGCTTTTACAGTGAAAGACAGCAGTATCTGTGCTGTTGTCTTGCAGCACGTGAAAGTCCAAATGCACACTGGTTATTAAAAACAGACATACAGCTAGCAGAGCTAGCAATACAGAGATGTCGTTGGCAATGGAAGGCACATGCCTTGTATGTGAGCAAGAACACAATTAGAGCTGGTTTAACAGCAGGATGGCTTATGCCAGCTTTGCAGGTATGTGAAGCAACAGCTTGTGACACTCCTCTCCACCCAGCCTTCCTGCAACACAGTTCATCAATATTTCAGCTGAGCTCAACCTATCACTGAAATAGTTGGAATTAAAAAAAAACCTTGCAAAAAAAAATCCCAACAAAAGCAACTGATCTCAGCAATTCACCCCAAGGCTGTCTGTGGGGTCGGGCTATACTTCAGTCCCAGAGCTACCAATACAACACAGTACTAGGAAGGATCAGCTGAAGCCACCTCTGTCACCTGGTATTGCCACCCTCCTCCAGTGCATTCTTGAGGGGACACCGCCCAGAGGTGTGCTTGGTTAGACATGTGCACCTCCAACAGAAGCCAACCAGACCACTGCTTGGGAACCACACTGCACTGAAATAGGTTCTACAAGCTACAGGAGTGAGTAGCTAAAGAAATCTCTGTTGATAAAGTCAGTTACTCAGTAAGCAGATTACTCTAAGTAGATGAGTCTGATCAGAAAGTGCACACAGGACACACCTAATACTGATAACAGCAAATATTTTTTGAAAAGGTAAAGCTTGTGTTGACAGTGAAAACACATGCAAACCCAGTGTTTGCCCCCTTTTTTTTTTTTTTTTTTTATTTGAGGCCAATAAATTCAGAACAACATGCTTATTTTCTGTAGCATGCCACTTCTGAGAAGTGGCATGGCATACAGGGAGCCAAACGTTCAAGCGTTGCTGTTGAACAGTAAAATTGGTGTTGAACAGTAGAAGTATCAATTGCCAAGTCATGAAATGCCAATGAGCAGCTGTGCCACTTGTAATTCAGTCATTCCTTAAAAACTTCAGAATGAGGTGCTCAATCCACTGGATATCGTGATAATAGTAGCCAACAACATAACTTGAAAAACAGCCAGTTCTGCATTTAAGGAAAGCATACAGGACGCAAGCCAGAGGGCAAGAAGCAGCACACACCATCATTTCAACTGTCATTATAAAAAAAAAAGCAATGCAACAAGCAAGTTCAGGAAACTGAAGGAAGACTGAAGCTTATGATCAACTACCATAGCATAATACTACTTTGCAAGAAGAGCAGGATAGCTGTAGGTCAATTACAGCTATTTAGTTATTCCCACTTTCACACCATTCACATGCTTTCAAACAACACCAACAGATTATAAATGGGAAAGGGGGTGGAAGGGGAAAGAGTTCTAATGAGAAGCAAAGCATTGTTCCTAAAGATCTTCACCAAAGCTGAGAACAGCAACACAACAAGGTGTCTGCAGCCTTGCAGCCTGTTCCTGGGACTACTTAAATTTCTACTCGTCTGAAGCTCTTATTTATGAATGCTGACATTCCAGTCCAACCGCACAAAGAACAGGCTTAGCTACACACCACAGGGAGCTCCCAGGAAAACAGCTCATTTAGGCAAAGGTCACGTGCAAGTGCTTGGATTTCTTTAGACAATCCAACTTCAGAACTGAATTAAAAGTTTAGGATTCGTGGTCTGACACAAGACACGTGCAGTACTAGCAATGGCAGTTTCACCCTGCAAATGCTTTTTATGAGCAACACCAACCTGTAATCCATCATACGGTCAAACATTTTAACAACAAAGCAACTGCCACACAGCAATCTCTTTTATATCAGCCAGACACAATCCTTCTCAATAAAGCATAAGGTGACCATGGAGAAGGTATTACCAAGTGTTAGTTGTAGCTTTAAATAACTGGAAGTGAAGCTACATTTGAAGAGTTCCAGCAACCTTTAGGGTAGTTTATCTCTTCCTCCCTTTAGCCATCTTTGTCACAGATCCCTTCTCACATGCTCTCAAATGCTGTAACAGTTTTTGACTCTGCCTCAGTGAGGAAACTTAAATCTCACTGTACATGTTAGTTCCTCCCTGCAGCTATGGCTGTGCAAGTTGTTTCAAGACAGAAATCTTGTTTTGGTGAAGCTGAAGCAGGAAATCAACCAGCAATAGCTTCGTTGCATACGATAATGTAAAGTTTGCAAAAAGCACCAGGCAGTTTTGCATGGCAATGAAGAAAAATGTTTTCCAACTGTTAAGCAAGGCAATTCATTTAATGAACAAGCACAGAAAGATTTCGAAGTCCTTTTCATCATACTTCAAAACAACCGCATATAAAGCTTGCTGTTTGCAAGCCAAGAGCTACTTCTACAAGTTAATTGTCACTAGTCCTATGCTGAGTCTTTCCTAAGTAACTATTAGAAGTCCTCAAATACAAAAACATTATGTCTGTAATTATTAAGAATCTACAATTTTGTTCCTGCAGAAATCCTAAATTTGTTTGCTGAGACAGAGAAGCTTTGGTAAGGCTCATCATGCATAGAGCTCAAGCCAATGCTCAGGGAAAGCAAAGGGACAGAGCGGAAGAACCAAGCTGCAGCCAGGATCAACACAAGGGAAAGCTCAGTAATTTACAGTTTTCATCTGTATCAAGAATGAAAAATGAGTAAGGTAAAAAGTGGAGAAACATGTTCTTTGTTGGTCAGCAGGAGGTAAGAGTGACAGAGCAGCCTAACAAGCACAGCACATAAAGATGCTTACAAATGAAGAGAAAAAGATGAAATGAGAATGAAAGCAAAAATAAGTGAGAAAAATTCAGAGCTAACAGTTCTTAACATAACTTAAACATGAAATAAGAAAACACAGGAGTATACACAGCAGAAGCTTTCAAATGTTCTTAATAATACTGCATAAATTTTACACTTTTCACAGAAGTGTAATGAATTAAACTGAATTGCTCAACAAAATTTCCCTCCACATACATATTAAGGAATGGCATTACTGGGTTAGGAGTCATATGCTGGCACATTTAACCTTGTGACCTCACTGAGACTATTGAGGGCAATTAAAAAAAAAAAAAAACAACTCACTCTCACTGCATAACGGTAAGCAGTCACTGTTAATGGTAAAGAAATAAAAGAAAAAATAGATGAAAAAAAGGAAGTTAGGCAGCTTAATGTTCTGAAGATCCTGAGATTGAAACTAGAGAGCACGCTAGTGGTCAAATGATCTCAAATCACCAAATTTTAAACAGCATTCATTGCATTTGTAGAATTAAGCCTTACAGCATCTAGAGAGAAATAGCTAGTCTAAGGAAAACTCTCATCAAGCATTTCAACTACATATGGAAGCAATGTCTGAAGATGTTAGTGAAAATTTCACTTGTTAAAAACCTTTAGAATTAAATTAGATAGGAACATAATAGAACATTCACTTGAGCACCTGTAAAGGCAGAATTTACTTAAGTGATTACTCTTGATATTTTTAAGCTTCCAGTATTCTAGATACAACCCATCACATTCACATAATAAACAGACACAGTAACATTCACAGCAGTATACATACTGAAAGGGAACCACTAAAATAAATTGAGGATTTAACACTGGTTTGAACCTAGTGATAGTCCTCGAGGACATTTTCTCCATTCACTTGCAAATACTTGAAGTCAGCCAGGCCTAGACACCGACTGTAGTGATGCACTAAACATTTTTCCCAAAACAAATTGAATTTGATCTTCCCATTATCTCCTTGTGCTTATTCTTGGCATATTAATAGATAAAAATGACTTTTCAGAACACTGAACACCATCTACAATCTTAATGTTTTAACTGGATTCATGGATTCTTCCCTCCCTCCCCACATATTAGTTTCATACCCTTATTAAAAGTTACGTTTAACAGCTCTGAATGAATTCCCTATTGCTACTTGAAACTGCCTGCCCATTTGCTTTCCGCACCCAATCAAAGATACAGAAAGGGTACCAGACAAGCATTGGGACAGTGTACAGAACTATCACCAAGAATCCAGTCTTCATTCTTTGAAGCCTTTTCCGTAAGATGCTGTTAAAGTTTTAAGGGAAAACAAACTGATCAGGAGAAACTATTACCAAGCTTCGTCTAACATCAACCAGAAGCTTTAGCCTGGCTGAACTACACTGCAGGACACCCCACTAACAGCTCACCTCGACCTCTGGAGGAACTTCGACCTCGAGGAGCCCCTACCACCGTTCCTCCTCCACGTCCTGTCAACCGCAGGACAGCAGCACTGTTTACAGACATCGAGAAATTTCTCTGTCAAGAAGAAGAAAGAGGCAAGGTGAGATTTGATTAAAAACACTTCCCATTTCACAAATGTGGCTCAATACCAGTTCTGCTCTCCTTACATTCATCACAATCTCTACAACAGACTAACACTGACAAGTAAAAGAACCATTAGCAGCTGAAGCAGTCCATAAAAACATCTTTACCGATATTACTGCTCCAAGGTTACTTACCTGACAAGGTCTCTGAAATGTACATGATACTCATTTTTAGTAAGACAATGAAGACTGGTACAATTTGAGTAAGTAATGGCTGAAGAAAAACCCATTTTGACAGAGAACGGATAATTTTAATTAACTCTTTCCCCATTCTCTGAGCACAGTTTGGAAAAAACAACATTTGGGGCCAGAAAACAAGATCAAGATATATTAACAAGCAAGCCTGAATTCACATGCTTTCCAAATATAAGCTTTAAGGAACACAGAGGACTCAACGGCTGTCCTTGTTTTCTGATAGAAGAGGCAAACTGCTCACGTGAATTCAAATTACTACACATTTGAAGATCTTCAAATAACAAAGAGATAAGAATCAGATTTGAAATCTACATGGCTAATACCAATAACAGCAGGAATCTGAAGGAATTTTAGCCTACTTCAAAATCAGATCTAATTGCTTGGTATGTTCTTTCTACAAAACAGATCTTCCTTCAAGAGGGAAATGGTAACTAGGTAGATTTGAGGGGAAAAAATCCAGTAGCAAATCCATAGCAAAAATCCATAGCAGAACAGCAAGGTCAGCCACCAGTAAACGTGATTTGATTTTCCTAGCCATCTCTTAAAACAGATAGAAATAGCTTCAACATCAAGCCAAAATGAATTACCTTAATTTGCCCCTAAGTTAATCACTACCTTTCCTGCTGTGAACACGTCTGAGGGTTTTTCTTAAAGCAGCTAATACTTCTTTTTTCCACTGTTGATTTGGTTTTGTTTTTAAAGCTCTGAACATCCATGAACTCTTTTCTACAATACTGCAGATTAAGTTAGTACAAGCAATACACGCTGTGGACTTTGTTTGATGAGAAGACATCCCCATCCTGCAAAGCACATGGAACAGATAAAATTGGTGTGCTCACAGCAGAGAAACAGGAAACACCATTCAGAGAAGTCCACCTACAACAGCTGGTCAACTACTTAGCTTGACAGCTGATAATGAAGATAAGGAAACAAAGTACCACCATCACTTATTTTGCTTAATTAAAAAACAAACAAAAACACAGATCAAGAGACTACTTAAACTGACACTTCTACAAATGCCTGTCACTTCTTCAAAAAATAACAAATTCAAGTTGTTTTACAGTCATTTTAAAAATCATTACCTAGGATCTATACTATGCACTATCTTAAAAGAACTGATTTCATTCATTTCACCCATTATCTTTTTTTCTTTTTTACTTGAAAACCTGGATGCCAACACAAACACAGATCAGCATGGATGTTTAAGATACACAGTCTTCCATCTTTCATTTAAACCTAGATGAGTTTTGACAAGTGCTCCAGCTGTGGAAGTTTCTACTCATCTAAAGCATACATTAGTTCACATCCAGTATTTTACTAAAGAGAAAACTAAGCTGTTAATCAGATTCACTGTTTTGTGTAAGAGATTCCATATGGATCTCTTATTTCTCCATTTAGAACAAGATCAATGAATCTTTTTTTAAAAAGTAGTATTTAACTGACTTCAGTGTCCCTCTCCAACACTGCATGCTGTAGTGCAAAGCTGCCCTAAAGAGGGTCTCAGTTCACTACTTCCTCATAAATGGAGGATGTTACAAGAAACAAAAAAACAGAAACATAACTATGAATACACACAAACAAAAAAAGATATTTACTAAGATCCTAAGACTCCCTTACTCCACAAGCAGATTTTCAGATTAATACAACTGAATCCTTCCTAATGCAAGCACAAACAAGGAGAAGAAACCAAAGGATCATATGCTGCATATTGCCCGTGGTGACCCTGGAAAACTCTGCTAAAGCAACCTGCAGAAACCTTCTCTTCAAAAGCCAGGTTACTTTGAACTAGAAGGAGTCTTCCTGTACCATGACTATCAGCAAATCCATTCTTATTCACCTCAAGATCACTTATGAACACACATCACAGATTCTCAATGATGAGCAATGTTAATCACGTCATGGGGGTACAAACACCAGGAATTTCTGCTAGCTTAAGTAATGCTGTTTGCTTAGCATCTCAAACCAATCAATCACGAAGGGGGAAAAAAAAGGTTCAGAATCACTTAAGAAAAAAAGATAACATCCTCTGGATCCTCAGACAGCATTAAAAAAGATTTAAAATAGATACATGGACCTCTTCTCACAGATTAACACTCCTATGGAGATTGCAGAGCACTGTTTAAGCCCACCATGAAGATGGTTGTAAAATTAAACGTGAAAATTGGCAGAGGCACTGCACACCAACTCCTCAAAAATTGTCAAGACTGCTGAAACAGTGGGCACTGCCACAGAGCTCCACCTAAAGGAGGCCTACAAAAAAGCCAGAGTGACGCCTTCAGGGAGTACAGCAATAAGACAAGGGGTAATGGCTTTAAACTGTAAACTCAGAAACCACTTGCCATCTTAATCTGTGCCAAGAGACTACTCAGCACATCTTCAATAACACAGCCTTAAACTCCTGTTATTCCTCCTGGATAATATCGTGACAATAAGCACAAGTCAACATTCCCTTTGACCATAAAAGGCTTGTAGTTCACTGTCTAAATGACTCCATTGTTTATCAGAACAAAAAATATGCCTAAAGGTTTATTTAACACCACGGTTTAATGTTCTGGTATGCCTGGCTGACCAATTCCCGGGCTCACTGACTGAATCCTTCCTTATTCTACTGGAGAATGGAAGCTGGGCTAAGGTTTCCCATAAAAACATATCCTCAACCTCAGTTGCCTTTTAAGACAAAAACTCTGATAAGAGGTGCCTACAATGCATTCACAAACACATAAATACAGCTGCTGATTAAAAGCTAAACTTCTAGCACACTATGTCAGAGGACAACATACTAAAAAGACAAGAAATACAAACCAACACTGAAGAGGAAGGAACTTCAGAAAAGGTGAAAAGGATATGTCAGAAACCCAATACACAAAGATGATGGGGGAAAAAAGTCAATACAAGGCAGCACGGGGCAAAAGAATGAGGATGCTCTGAAATCCTAAATATCATCACTTCCCAACTCCTGCAAAAAAACAAACTACACTCTAGTCAGCAAAAACACCTGGGTTTCTGCTATTAGAAAACAACAACTCCAATCCACGGTATTGTGAAGCAAGAAAAGTGCGAAGATATAATACACCAGAGAGCTGCATAATGAGAAGTTCTGAAAAATCATAAAGAGGGAGTAAGTTCAGAGTCGAAAATCCAAGGCATTAAGACAGAGCATGGCAGACAGCTTCCCCCGCTAGGAATTGGCTTGAAAGTAAGGAATTTCAAACTACTTATAGCAGCCAACCTTGAAAGACAATCTTGAGACTACCTGTTCTCACTCTTACATTTTTCACTCATAACTACGGAAACCAAACAATAAAATAATCAGGCAGCTGCTTACATATGAAGTAGTTAACATTTCTTTGAAATTTTTAGCACTCTTAATAGGCAAAAACTTCAACACTTGTCCAAACACCACAAACTAGTTTCTAGAACTTAGATACTTTAGAGAAGGTGGCCCAAAATTGTAGAAAGTTTCACTTACTTGAAAACATTGTGTACTTCACAAAGAAATAATGAAATACTACTCCCAAGATGATCCTGGATTTAATAAGTTGTTCTGTTGATGGCAGAACAGTGTACAGAAAATATTTGTTCAGATTTAAGATAATCTATGAGTATAAATACAATTTAGCATACTTTCAGAATCCCTTTGCCTTAAGTCTACCAATCTCCAATGGGGGGTTTTAACAAATTTTATTCTTTTAAACAGAGGCATACTCTTTATTTTCCTTTGCCCGAGACAGTCTACATTTTTATTTATTCTAAAGAATCCTATCTTTCTATAAGGATACAAACCTGTTCTTCTTCTGTAAAAGGTACAAGTGCCAATGGTGGCAGGGGCTCCTCTTGTAAAATAGGCAGAAACTCCTTATCCAGAAGGTCTGAAGGTATCTGTACGAAAGTAAATAGACAGTTACTTGATATGCCCATGTAATTACAGTTTAGTGACAATGGAACATACATCAGTTTACACGAAAATTTGTATCCTGTCAACTCTCTGTCCACAGCAGTACTTCCAATAACATAACTGGAACGGGTGCAACTCCACTAAGAATTTACTTCTCCAGAAAAAAAATCTTCTAGACAAAATATCCAAAGCATTCACCACCCACAACTAAACTAAGTAAAGCATCACAATCATATACACCGAAGTTTCAAACTGTACACAAGTCCAACCCAAATCTGAACAAGGTGAAATTTCAACTGGCAAACCATGCTTTTCTAAGTGCAGTGCACATTTGTACCTAGCTTTTTATTTAATACATCAACAGAACTAGCATATATTGTTTTTGAGGTTGTATTTGATTTTAAAATCAAGATTTCCAACTTGTAATCAGCAAAGAGAAGAAAAAAGTAAAATGAAATTAAGCAATGAACACTAATTATGATTTAAATACAAATGAATTCAATTTTTTTAATGGCAGGTCCATCAAAAGATGTGACCTTGAGCATGCAGAGAACAAGCTACAACTACTGCCAAGTGAATTCTGATTATGCCAACAGAGAACACTGCTTTGAGAATATCTAGCTTAAAACAGAAGAGAAAAAGACTTCTGATAATTTTATTTGAAGCATTTCCCCTGCCGTTTGAGAACCTGAGGGAACAGCATGGAGCTGCAACAGGGGAGGCACAGGTTGGATAACAGGAAAAGGTTCTTCACTGGGAGGGTGAACAGGCAATAGAACAGCCTCCCCAGGGAAGTGGTCATGGCTTGCTGGAGTTGAAGAAATGTCACAGAATGGCTTAGATTGGAAGAGACCTTAAAGATCATCCAATTCCAACCCCCTCGCCATGGGCAGGATTGCCGTCCTCTAGATCAGGCTGACCAGGGCCCCGTCCAACCTGGCCTTCAATGCCTCCACGGATGGAGTATCCACAACTTCTCTGGAAAATGCCCTCAGTCGTACTGTCTGATTTTTGGGTGGTTTTGTGTGGAATCAGGAGTTGGACTCTATGATCTTTATGGGTCACTTCCAACTTGAAATATTCCGTGATTTTATGGCATATATCAAAGACATCTAACTCTTCTATTGCAAAAGAATGCCACATTCTAACAATACCCTTCTGAAATACAGACACACAAGCAGTGAGCTTCCGGACCATTCATAACCACTGGAGAGTTTTCTGCAAAACAGGCTGTTAGCAGCTTGTTCTGGATCAGTTTTAACTACAGATGGCTCAAATCATGATAGAGCAGACATACCTCATGAAAGAATTACAATTGACAAGTTGACTTATTCAAGCATAACATCTAGGTTTAAAATCACAATGTGTCAAATAGTGCAGGAAAATTCTGTATGTTAACGTATAGCTTTAAGCTATAACACCCCAGCTTATAACACTGAATGCCCTTGAATCTGTGTAAAAGCAATGCAAGGCCCCCAGCACTGTATAAAAATGCCTGTACATTCATGCTAAGAGGTGTGCATGCACCTCTGCTAACAAAGCTAATCTGCAAACTGAAGTAAGTTCTCACCATCCCTCCCTGACTCACGGGTAAGGTTCCTGGAGGCGTTCAGACTCTCCAGTCACTGTGTGTCTGCTGCAACAACACACTAAACTTTGTTTATCCCATGTTTACAAACACAGCAGGAATGACTCCTTTACCTGAAATGCCCTCAGAAATACAACTTCAACTAGATGAAAGTTGTGGGTTTTTTTTTTTTTTTTTTTTTTTTTTTAAGCATTGTGGTATTACATGCACTGGACTGTATTTGCAACTTAACTCCCAGAGAAATGATGAGGACTGCTGTCTGAGCTGGTTACCCGCTGAACTTCACTGTCTTAAGTGAAGAACAAACAGGGGGCTCCTACCTTTTTTTTTTTTTTTTTTTAAATAAAGTGGTGCGTTAATATCACTGATTGTCTGAATTTCAAGTTGAATCAATGAATTGTTTTAACTGTATTAAATGAAATCCTACCAAGGCAAGGAAATCTGCTCGGTTGCAAAGGGACATTAACCCTCAGTCACTTGTACCAACAGATTTGATTAAGACAACCCAAGTGGGGGGGGGTTGACCTAAGGCAAAAAAGAACTAAACAGTTAATGCATTAGAAGTGGGATCACACAGATCTCTTCAATTCTCTGCCAAGGGATATACAACGTGTGTCCATAACGATACAATACAAATAACTATCTCTAATCACAAGACTGTGCACATGCACACATCAGGCCGCCTTCCTCTTCCCGCTTACCTTATTATCCTTTACAAAAAGTGCCAACATTTCTTCTCTCCCATAGCGATAGTCTGCTAGTTTGTACTTTGGCAAAGCTGGAGACAGAGGAGGAGATGTCACACTGCCGCCACTAGACAAAGCTCGCAGCCTAAAAAAAAAAAGCAAAGAAAGCAGTGAAAATTGAATTGAGGAGAACGTGTCTTCATCTCTGCTGTAACTCCTCCTCACATTTAAAAACTGGACACAAACAAAGCAAATCCAGTCCTGAAAGTAAAGCAAAGACATTTACATAGTCTAACTTCAAAACACAAACTTGGTGCTTCAAGAAGAATGAAATTGCTTTCCTCATTTTCCTGGTAGCCAGAAGCAAAAAAAAAAAAAAAAAAAAAGGTATATATTCATATACACACAAACACCTCCACAAGCACTTCAATCCCCTGAAGAACACTATGTTGACTATCTAGTGAACTAGCTACATCCCTGAAGTGCTTAGACTAGGTAAACAAAATTCAACTGTATTACCTATCTTCCATACATAGTATTGAGAACAGGTGTTTTTTTTGGTTTTGGGTTTCTTTTTTTCTTTTTTTTTTTTTGACTCTTAGTCAAAATTCTTACCATGCTACTGTCAGCAAATATTTATCTAATAAATGGAGAAAAAGAGTTAGACATTTTAAAAAGTTTATTGTTTGTTAAAGGACAACGGATTTTACAATGAAGTTTCTTCCTTGGTCATCGCCGCCTCCGAAATCCAATGCTCTAAATTCCATCTGCAGGAATTAAATTGAATGCCATTTTTCATCGTGTACACCTTGTTTTAGTAATTCCATACACAAGCTGTACAAAACAGCCACACTTCCTTTCAGAGACACTTCAAGCCATGAGCTAACTTACAATACCAGAAATACTACTGAGTTTGGTCCTATCTCACACAGGCAACCTACTCAACCTCTTGTAGATAGAATCTTACTGTTATATGACATTATTCCCAATCCATTGATTAATTAGTCTCATCCTGCAGGGTCATTTCCTCAGCTAGCCAACCATCTCACACTTTCAAATCTGAGGAACGTTTTACAAAAGAATGCAAGTCAAGAAACAAGAAGCAGACCATTCCCTGCAGTCTCCTTTGATGTGCACCGTAATCAAGTATAACACTAGAAACTATTTTCAACAGTTCCACAATCCTTGGAAAAGAAGGCTGTCTAAACGAACATGCTGGTTCAACATTTACTTTCCACCTAAGCAATGAAGAATGTTTTGTGAATTATTATTTTTTGAACTGCATAGAAAGGAAAATACAATTTCTAAGTCAAACTGTTGCTTGATTTTTTTTTTGGTTGGTGCCACCCAGTGGCAGTTTCTTTACACACCACATCCAAATTAAAAACGTCTGCTGAGGAATTATTCAGAGGATTAGATGTCTCAGTGAAACGTCCAACATCAATCCAGATTAAACACGACCCAGAGTTTCACTATTAAGAAGTGATACAACTATATAGGTAACACACTGCAGTATACTGTGGCACAAAATAATAATTATCGTGGTTTGTTTTTAAATTAGTTACCTCTCCATCCCCACCCCCCCTTTTATCCCCCCCATATAGCCTTGGCTTTGTTCCATCAATGAATCCAATAATATCTGTCTGTTACACTTCAGAGCACTTCAGCATAAGATATCTGCCTAGTGGGTGTATTTATAGATAAAGTCATTCTTTAGCATTCTTTTTATCTAACTAAATAGACTGAGTTCTCTCATTGCTTTTTGGGCCACAAATCATGTCTTTCTTTAATACCCTGCAATTTCTGCAAATTATATATATAAATGAGCCAGTTAGTGTGAATGCAGTATTCTAGTAATAGTCCTACCATGTGCTATGCAGCAATTATATTTCCTGTAGCCACTCCACACTCATTTATACATTTAAGGATCCCGTTACTCTTCAGAAACCATACCAGCTGAAGTCTTGTTTGGAATTTCAGTCAACAATTATTTAAAAAACTAGAGCAAATACTGAAAAATAATCACACTTGTGCAGTTAGTCTTGGGCCAGGACAATGCGTGTCAGACAAACATCAGTAAAATTATACAGTGTCATAGATTCATTTCCCTTCAAGGCAGCAGTTGACTACCTATGACACTTCCATACGTAAAAGCAGGAAGCGATGAAATCAAAAGGCACACTTTTCCATGCATATTCACACTGGGAAACAAAAGCTAGCTTAGGTAGAGTTCATTCCATTAAGGACAGAGTAAGGATTTCCTTATTGGGACGCAGCACAGGGAAAGAACAAACAAGAAAGCTGTCTACCACACATTGCATATTCCTCTGAGATCCCAAACATTATTCCTCTCTCAGTACTTGGTAGCAATGTGAACAGCAAGCACTATCATAACATGGAACAACATATTTCATAGACAATACCAATTTTAAAAATGAAGGATAGCTTTCTAATACTACTTTCACCAGTTAGAGACTGAGGCAAAGCAGTAAGGAACTACCACAGATATGCCATTCAGTCTTAGAACCTATTCAGTCCCAAAAGTCAAAAATTCATAATGTTTTTTTAAATTAAAAACAACTCACCATTCAGGCCCGAAGTTAAGTGTCTGGGTTTCTGCTGCCATTGTTTCTTCTTCTATTCTTTTTTTAAAAAGCTTGAACCTGAAAAATACGAAGTGTTACTATGAGAACAACTAGATTAATACAGTCCTCCAGAAGTCTCCTTCCAAACTGAAGCACATCTGGTCATGCAAAGAACAGAAGAAAATGATTATGGTTTTTTGGTATCCATTTCAGCTCTCTAACACAGAGAAATTTACTAGAATTGATGCAGTTGCTTCTAGAGCATCCTTTGATCCAAATGCCTCTTAACAGCTCCAACAGGACACTGGATCAGTAGTGTCTGAGGAAACTGTTTGTACAAGCAGCCTCTTGGCAAATTGGTGATTACCACAAGGCAGCCAAACATGGAGAATTTGACGCATAATCCTCTTCTGTGAGAACAGTAATGCTTAATTAACAGAATTGTAGCTTCCTGACAATAATAAGATTTAAAAACAACCACTAGATTTTCAGCAAGACAGACTTGCCAGTTGAGTGTCAGAGTATTCAAGATATTTCCACTGCTCATTCTGAAAAAATAAGCTTCCTAACAACTGGGTATAACCAGTGCTGTGACATTCTCCTAAATCTGCAGGCAGATGCTAGGATTTCGCTAATTCTTAGCTTTATTAAGCAAAAAACGCACACAACTTAAGACATCGGTTACTCTCACTGCTCCCTATTGGCCAAGTTCCTGCAGGCACTAGTGAAGGTCAGGTCAAAGTTCCTATATAGCAAGGGCATATGGACAAGGGCAGACAATGGCACGCTGGACAGGAAGGAATGAGACCAAAGGAAAGGTACCAAGTTTTCACAGAAGCAAGTCCAGCCCGACGGTTCTGGGCAAGTGGCTTCTGCAGTAAGAAAATAACAGCTCCCAAAGCCTTCCAGCAACAGCAAACACAAATACAAAGAGGAAGTTTTTGTTTTAATTTCAAAATCAAGCACACTGTAACCAAAGTCCCTCCCCACAACAACAAAAATAGGATTGGAAGCATTACCTACAGAAACTGGTTGATTAGCCTTCAAGAACCATAAAGACAGATGGGAGGGAGGGAGCTTGGCTGTATCAGAACTCTGCTCCTTAAAAGACCTAAGGATTAAATAAGGAGCTCGGTAAGTTTGTCTTTACTTTACATGAAAAGATGATGGAAAAGAAAAAAAAAAAAAGGGGGGGGGCAGACAAAAGCAGTAAAGGGCATTAGCTACTGAAGAAGAGAAAAGGAAAACGGAAGTAAGTTTTATGTATATGCTACAACTAGTATATAGTTATATATATAACTATACTAAAGGCCAAAGAAATAATAGTCTGAAAGTTACAAAATGCCAAAAAATGCTAAAACTGCTTGGGCAAACCTCACCCAGATCTTTCAGGCATATGTATTACAAACAGTTGTAAAAAATCCCTGCAATCTAAATCTAAGAAGTAACATTTGGCTCACATATTTTTACTACATATCATATTGTTTTTTCCCATCCTTTCAATATAATTTATGTACAAATCAGTATTTTTATTTTCCCAATAAACCTATGTAATGAAATGGGGTTATCAGCACTACACGCACCAGAAAGTAACACAGATTAAAATCCAAGTATCCAGGTAGTCTCACAGGCTTCATCTGAGATGATTTTGGTCTGCTTTGAAATGCCTTTTATTTTTTTTAAGCTGCCAACAGCTCATGAGAATACTGAAGGCAAATCCTCTCATCGGTTCTACTAAACAAGCTACAGAGGTGAAGTTAGGTGCCTCAAGGAGGAGGTGTACAACAGCCATATATGTGAAAAGTACCTTGGGACAATTCCAGCTAACTACTGCACACACGTTGGAAGAGCTCTAACAACTCCAAGCAGCACTGCTGCATTCAGTTCGTCCCTTTGCTTCCTGCAAGGCTTTTCTCTACCAGACTGCTAGAAGCCTGCTAATCTCATCCCCTTGTGCTGCAAAACAATTGGCCTTATCCCCCATTTTGATCACCATGCTTATTTGGGAACCTCTCACTGGCTTCCCCTTCCCAGATGCCTTCAGTGAGATCACCTTCTCCCTACATGTTATGACCGTATTAATTTTGAATTGAAAGCGAGACACCTGCAAGTGGACGAAATTGTAGCTGAACAAGACAAAAGCCCAGAGAAGAAAAACAATCAAAATGGCAGCAATAAGTGTAACAGGTGAATGTACTCTAATAGATAATACTACCCAGAGATAAGACGGACATGGACAAAGAAATTACAGGCAAAACAGCACTAAAAGAAAATCGTTGAAAATGGGGCGCTACAGAAACAGATAACGACTTGGGAGGAAGGGGCAGAGAAAAAAGAGCAACCTGGAGAGGAGCCTCTAGCAGGCAGCATGCAGCACACACAGTCAGCAGGTTAATGAGAAGCTGTACTAACAGGAAAGGCAAGCAGGGACAGAGCACACAACACTCACACTGAGATGGAGGAGTCAGGGTGGAGCAAGAAAGGGTGAGCAATGAAAATTTAAGACCTGATCTTTCGTTCCCTTTTCATTATTTTGCCCAAGGAAAAAGCACGAATAAAGACTCGATGGTCTTTATTATCTAGTTAACTTTCTTAGACTCCCAACTTCTGGTCTTTAAGAAAGAAATCTACGCTGCCACCTTACTCATCAAGGATGACAAATCACAAAAACAAACATAAACCGATCACACTTCCTCCTTGATGTAATCTGATGGGGGTACTGCCCCTTTTTGAACTGCAACAGATGAAGGTTTGAACTGCAGATGAAGGTTTTCTCCCAATTAACGTCTATTGATTGAGGAATCTGCACAACCACAAACAGGCCAAGAGCACACAGAGAGCTTTAAGCAAGAATTCAAGGCCACGTTTTGATTACAAACCACTGCTTGGGCAATACTACCTGAAGACTTCCCAGCGCTCTTTCAAAGGGGAACCTCTTCTCTGAGCCTCTTCCTGAATCAGATCAATCCTTGACCAAGATGCCAGTGCAACTCTACAAATAGTCACAGTTTGCCAAAGCAGTTTTGGGAAAAACACCACAAACTGGAATTGCTTCACAAACTGGAATCGAGACCCTGTTTTCCTAGGATGGTACTGTAGCCACAGACCCACCAGCAGCACACAGGACAGCAAAGAGGCATCCCATCACCTATCACCAACCTGTGGACTACGCAGGGAAAACATACCCTAATTTTTCAGCAGCTTAGCACTTCGAAAGTCAGAAGTTCAACCACTGAGCACACACAAAATGTAATCCAATGAAGTTAAGCCATTAAGTGGCTTTCACTCACAATTAACAGGTAATATTATAGGCAGACAAGCTGCTATCAGCAACACTAATTTTATTGTTTTGCTTTAGGTATGATATTTGAGTGAGCCTGTTTTTTTAAATTATTTGTCACGACTTCTATTTAGGATCTCACAAATGTATTGAAGGTTACAGAAGTATCTACTCCAGACAAGCTGGAACTTGATTTCGTGATAGATTTGCATGCTGAAATGCCTATGATGATATTTCAGTTGAAAAAACCTAAAGGCAGTTTTATTAATACTGCAGCACATGTTGGCCCCAGCATCTATCCTGTTAAAACATAAAGGTACCTAATAGCTACCTTGGCAAAAGGTTGGTTGTCACAAGTTCTGAAGTGTTTGAACTACCACATTTTCCAGACTTTGCACAACCTCGAGATTCTATGTAAAACCATCATTTTAAGGCTTGTCTGTTATTCATACGCACTTGAGTTAAGATTGTCAGCCTATGTTAAACTCCTGCATTTCCATGACAGAACTCTGTCCGTTTGTACTACATGGCAATCTGTCTCACCAAGATGCTTCGCTGGTCCAGGTGGAGATCAACTGATTCTTAGCATTCCATAACGAGACTAAGCAATGACCGCATTCAGGTCTACCCAACCAATCTTTCCTATGATGAAAATAATTATACAAGATCCAGTCTTCACTGCAATTTACATCACTGCTTGCCTAGGTTATTCTTTGCTTTCACTAAGTTGGCAAAAAATACGCAACAGCCTTCCTGCCCATCACCATTTTATTCTGACATCACCAGATGTCAGATGTTTAAGAACCTTTCCTTCCAAGGTAGTTCTGCTGCTACTGGAGGTTTCAAACAGCCTTTTTCACCAAGAAACTGGCTAAAAAGAATTGGAAAATGAAAAAACACAGTGAAAGTCTAACGCAAGTAGACTTAAGGGCAAGGAATTAGGTTTTCCTTAAACCTGGAACAGGAATTTAACAACAGAGCTCCACTATGCAGCAGCAACACAGCATGCAGATGATACAACTTCACCTTCAGCGAGTAGCTAAGAAAGCATTCAACAGGCAGCCACTCCAACTAGCTAATTCCACTGCCTTTAACTGTTCTAAACCACAGATTCACTTATCATTAATATTGATTTTCACAAATTCTTGATATATTTAAGAAAATCTCGAGCCCTATACAAACTAGGTTTTGAAAGTTTCAGCACAGTGGTAAACAGGATGACTCAGGTGCTACACTATCAATTGGATATTAATCATCGGCTAAAGCAGGCAATGCTGATTAAAGGACACTGACAAAATTAAAACCAACCAACATGGATTTATGGAAGACATTCAAACAAAATATACTTTAAGAGCAGGTATTTCATTACTCAAGTAGGTGGAATGAATTTTAACATCTCCAGCACATTTCAATTAAGAATGCTAAAAAAGACCAAGTCATTCCCAATGCCTGTTAAGTCTCAAATCACCATGACCTATGGTGTTCTGTTTTTCTTTTCACTTTTAAGCCTTCTCTCAGAAGAGAATCTAAAACTGATGACAGAATACAAATTATCCTCAAAATATAGAGTACAAATATAAGAAGCTATCCTCAACTTCTATAGAATTTCTAACATGGGCTCATATCACTCCTAAAGCCTAAGGATTACAAAAATAGGTATGGTAATGCAAGTGACACATCATCAATAAAACCATTATGAATTATTCAATTACTCTGCCCAGTATAGCAGGTTGCATTTAATAGGACCAAGCGTCCCATCAATAGACTCACAAGCAGAAAATGTAAGCGATACACAACAGATGCAAGGCCATTCTGGAAAAACAGAGTCCTTAAACCAACCTCAGATTTATACCAACAATCAGCTGAAAAGGAACACAATACAACACTGAGCAGAAAACCGAACACAAAACACTGAATAAATACAGAAATACAGATTAGATTCACTCTGTATTTGCCCACTGTAGGAATACTGTTTTCAGTTCTGTTCTCAGTAAGGCAAGAAAGCTGATAAATCAGAAAGCGCTCAGAAATGGATAAAACATGACAGATATGCCTTTCAAAGAAGAAAAAGACAAAAAAAAAGTGCTATTTATTGAGCTTCCGGAAAAAATTAAGAAATATCTTGCTCGGTCAGTGACTGATCATGCAAGCAAAAAAGACAGAAGAACCAAGATTGTCCAGAAAAATGACTGAAGTGAGAAATTCAGAGATAAGCAACAGTCAGCTGTTTCCAGGTCAACACTGGATGATTTTCTAAAAGGTGGTTTTCTGCTTAAGCTAGAACTTAATCAGGCAATACATTACTCATATTACACAAGATGCCAGACGAGTCACAGCAGTCCCTTCTGACTTATCAAGTCCTTATGCTGATAAAGTCAGTGAATTCTTCAAATCCTATCTACCCACACTCCAAGAGGAAATTTTTACTAAAGGAATCGCATCTAATCCATCAATTTCTCCCAAAACCATGCCTCTATGAAAGCTACATTTACAGACCTCTTTACAACTCATATGTTTGCTGTCCCAAATCACTGCAATAACATTTTGACTTCTCGGTGACCCCTGGTCAAGCACTGCCCACAACATTCTCATACAGTAGGACCAACCTGAGCACCTTCTGCTCACTCATATGTCCATCCTCAGCTTTCATGGAGTACTGCAGTTTGCAACATGTCAGGAAGAACAAATGCAAAAAGCAGGCACTGAAACAACTTTGGGATAGAATGACAAGACTAAGGAGATGTGCACATCTAACAAAATTAAATCAAGTAACATTAAATACCACTTATTCAGATGTTTTCCTTCCCTACCCCTTAATCTGAACCTTGTGGTTAGGAGGAGTAGAGAGTTACCACCGCTTGCTTCACCTGAACACGAAAAAACGCAAAAGCTGTCCTGAGTTTGTCAGTCAGCAAGCAGGATGACCTCCACCTTTGTTACAGGGTTTCAGAGAGCAGCGATTAAGCTCTTAGGCTCCAAGCAGAGTCAGAGGACCACACCCTTGGCCCTGCCACTGGCTGGAACGCAAGTCATTTCTCATTCCAAATCCTGTCCCAAAACCCTGCCAGCACTCTGTTTTCCAGCCGAAAAATCATTTTCACATCTGTCTCTACCTTGTCCATAGAAAAAAAATCTGCTAAGTGAATATTATCCAGCTTGTTTCATTCCACAAAATGTTACAGATCAGGATGTCTACCTGCTTCTCGACAAGCACTTCACTCTCAGTAGCCAGACTACAGGAATGCAACCGTAAAGTCACTGCAGCATTTCTCTCGTGCTTGTCACACATTGTACAATCCATGTGTGTATTCAAAATGGCAGGAAAAAAGTTTCCAACTACATTCACTGAATTAACAGACCTGGGTTGTTGTAGTTTTCTGGTTTTGCTTTTGATATTGTTTATATAAGCAGCTTCTTCGGGCTCTGTAGAAATATCTCCTCCCTGTCTCCTCCCTTAAGGTTTCCTATTAATGCAGTTCAGACATGTCCTATACTTGAGGAAAAAAATATTCAACAGTAAGAAAGCGTCAAATAAAAATCCTTAGGAGAAAGAATTAGCATGTGCATCAGACTGCGTATGTTCATCAACCAGGAAATTACAAATTATTTTGTTACTACACATGAATTACGTGAATCTTTAACAGATGATCAATTTTCCTCTCTTTACATCCATACCACTAAAGACGTTCACTTGTTTCAATCTAAGAACCATATCTTTACACTAACTTGCAATGTTATCCTGATCCCACCTTAGCATTCTTAAAAGTCTAGTACAGCATACATAGAGAAAATCATACATACAGATGATTCCAGCATTAACTATGACTCATAGATCTTCCCTGGTTTTAAGGACAGTTGATTCATAATTTATTAAATAATGACATGAGTTACTTAGACTTTAAAACCTTACTATATACAATGACCACAAGCAGCCTCACTTTCTATCTATCACACATTATTCTCAGCATAACACTTGACACCAATGCTGCTTTGAGCAAGCGGCTGGAGCAGATAGCCACCAAAGGGCTGCCTCCTCCAGCCTAGGTCATCCCGCAGTGCTACCGTACGTGGATCACAAATCACAGCTGATGAGATCAATTACTTTCCAGTCACACCGACTCCTTGACACGTTACTGACATCTGAAGTCGCAGAAATTCATCTATACATCATTACAAAACCTCCTCCAATGTAATCTATACAAAGCTTCCTTCTGTTTCTTCCAATCTGAACTGACACACCACCACATACAGACCACAAATCTTTTATCCAATCTGATCTATACCTGTGAATTTGCAGTCTCTGAATCACCCTGTCACATATGGGCATCAACAGAACACGAAGTATTTCACTTTACTGCCAGTGACAAGGGGGGGGGGGGTGGAGGAAGTATTTCTCTACAGAATGAAAATGATCAAACGTGCAGTAACAAAGCATTAACTTCACAAAGTGCAAGTGCAAAGCATTGTGCTTACTTTCACTACTGTAACAGCTGTTTAACTTTTTTCCAACCGGTTTATTCTCCCATCATTACACATAAGCTAGTTTGTATGTTTAACTCATTCTCATTAGCGTCTCATACCTGCTTGCAATGGTATCAAGTAATCATCCCTCCTTATCTAGATTTTTGAAAGTAGACAATCAAAAAGACAGAAAATTGTAACACACAACTCTAATAATTAACCAAAGGAATCAAAGACTAGAAAGCGATCCAAAAGGTATCACCAACAAAACAGCATCTTGAGACAAGTCATCCAAACAACCACCAACATTTCTCATCGCTGTACAGACTCCTGTGTCTTCTGCTATTATCCAGAATCTGCAAGGTCTAGAAATCCAGCTTCCGTCTATTACAGGCTTTAAGGATTATAGTAGTAGCTCGTTCTTGAAAACACACACTTGGATTTCACACTTGCCAAAAGCCTCAGGTGCATCTGAACAATTCTAAGCATTCTTTTCACACAAAAGAAAATAATTTGAAGTGGGCCATGAAATCTTCAATGGCAGTCTAGCTTCTACAGCAACAGCTTGATATCTGCAAGTGTTACCATATTCAAGGAATGTTAACCTGTTAGATAGAATCAACTGACAGCACACTGTCAACTGGGCACAGAAGTCAGCAACACCCTGACAATCTTTCTCACTAACAAAGCAATGTAAGGACCTTGGCCTTCTAGAGTCCTCCACCACCACCTGAGCTGAAGGTGAAAAAATAACGCTACTAAGCATCACTACAAGGAACAACATGCTTTTATATATGCACATATACATACATACACACACACACAAAACCACCAGTCAACCACAAGAGGGCCAATGTGGTATAGACCTTATAATTTCAAGCACTTCATGCTTCGTCTTAGTTCTATCCACAAGTTAACACATCCTGAACAAACTTGCTGGGTTTTCTGCTCTGACAATTTTCAACACAGACCATTTCCGTAACCAAAGAACATTCAGGACTTGACTGCAGAGGAAAGGACAGGCTAAGCTATGCTGGTAACTGACTTCATTCTCATCAAATACTATCCCCCCTGCAGCATTTCGCGCAAATGTTTAAATGTCACTCAACTAATTAAAATCAATTAATGAGGAAAATGAGTAAAGAAAGAGCCCCTTTAAACACAAAGACACACTCAATAAGAAGAGATGGGTTTTTCCTTACTGAAATATCCAGGGCATCTCTAGCAAGCTCTGCAGGAAGGAGGAAGCAGATCAGGCCTGTGTTTTCATGTTTGTGAACTGAAATTTTGTTGGTCAGCGCCCTCCCTCCTTCCTCTACAGCGCTGGCACAGGCTGCTCACAGAGGTGGTGGAGAACTTCTGCAGAGATTCAGGAGCTGCCCAGACACCTGCATGTGTGCCATACCACAGGGAAGCTGCTTTAGCAGGGGCTGGGACTGAGCAATCTCCAGAGGTCCCTTCCAACTCTTAAAAGTCCGTGATTCTATCTCTAATCATGAATTTAATACAGTTCATTTCGATTCTTTGAACAACACTGAGAAAAGCATATATATGTAGGATATACTGATTGGCACAAGATTTAACTTCACACTTTAACAAGCACTAGGACATGAATTTCAAGACCTCCAGTGAATGAATGATTGTACATTTGACAGTTACGTGAACTTACAAACTCAGACAGAAAAAGCTCATTATTTCTAACAAAAATCTGAAGAGCTGGAGGCCTGAACCACTTTAAAAGAGGGAGAAAAGGGGAAGGAAAAGACTATGACTCAGGTACCTGGCTCATCTTCATAAATTACTGTGCACTAATGTTTTCCGTGCACACTTAAATAATTACAAAGACCTTTCAGCAGAGGCGTGCAGTAGCAAACAACCTCCCCAGCCAGTCTGAGTGGCTACCCCAGTGAGATGACTGACATCTAGCTTGTTTATAAATCAAGTAGCTATAGATTTTAGAAGTGGTACCAACATCTTATTTACAGTCAGGTTTAAGAACCTCAAGTACACAACAGCACTCCATTTGGACAATTGGCCTTAATGGACAGCAAAAGCGGAAGAAATGTAATAGCACTTAGCCCGAATCCCTTAAAGCAATGTTCCCTGCTCCCTCACCTTTGATAGCCAAGATCTTTTCACCAATCAAGTAGTAAACAGTCTGACAAATTAAGCTGTAAAAATCCCAACTCACTGCTTACAGTTTTCACCTATGTCAATATAAAGACCACATTTTTCATTTAGTGTATGCTTAAGAATGGCAAGAAAAAAATACGAAAAGGAGCACCTGAGGATTCTTTACAGTCCTCAGATGATCAACATCAGTAATGAAAAAAGAATCTACAAGAGTTCAAGTTGCTGTGCTATCATTACTGCTGATTACCCTGCATCATTGCAAGTGACTACTTTTCATTTTAGTTCAATGCTCTTATTTTAAAGCACACTCAAGAAAACATTCAGAAAAGGACCCAAAACAAACACTGTGAATGACCACCGCACACAGGTTCACATCACCATGCACTGGGAGATCCCAAACAGCTCTTCAAGTCATTAAGAAAGCATCCACAATACCGTCAGATGTTGAAAGGGACTACCAAAGTCTCAGAATGAGATGTGGGTCTTGCTTGAACAAGCTGACATTGAACTTCTATGCGTAAACCTACTTTTTAATATAGTTGACTATTAAACATTCTGTCTAATCACATACCATAAGGAATTAGCAGTAACATGTGTGACCTTTGACATTAACTTTCAGAACTTATTCCTATACAAGCCTGGTGGGCGAAGGGGGAGTGACAACAGACACTCCAGCAATTCTGCTGCTTCCCCTAGGACCAATTAGGACACACAATTTCACTTCAACATCAGCAAACTGTCTGAAGAGGGCCTAGTCAAGAATACCAATACCTACTGACGATCTTATCTACTGGAGTCAGCAACCAATAACAGAGCTCAAAAATAGCAGAACAAAGCTTTTGCTGGTGACTACAGCAACAAAGTTTGTTTATAATGGTTCCAAAATATCACACTATGAAACTATTAAGTGTTCTACACAGAAAAGAGCAAATGGGTTTGTGTTTATTACAAAGTTTCTTAAAAACAAGAGCAACCAGCAGATTTATGGGAAAAGTGGAGGAAAAAAAATAACACGTACTTTCCAGGAACTTGCCCAAGTCAGCTCCTGAAGCAAGAAAATAGAATGAGCAGCAAGGAGTTAGACAAAATATACACAGAATTCAGAAGTTTGTTACCCTCCCACCCAAGCGAACAAGCTCACAAAAAATACAGTAAGAGGTAAAGCGCTGCAGCAGCAAAAAAAAAAAATGTTGTGCTGAAGGTTACAGGGAAAAACATACATTTTATTCCAGAAGTACTATTTGACAGTGTCTCCTTTTAGCCTACAACTTGTCCCACTTCAAAGCGGGACTGCACAGAGTTCCTTTGTTGACACTGAAACGACTTGACTTGGATCAATACCAAACGTACACGATCGTGACCAATGCACTCGTAGGGCTGCCAAGGCCTGCTGGTCATGGCTGCTGCCACCACGCTGCGCCCGCGGGCGGGAGAGCCTCAACGCTCCACGAGCTCCTTCCTTCCTTCCTCAGCCCGCGGCACCTGACAGCGCCGGGCGTGCTCCGAGGGGGGCAGAGACCGCACTCAACGTGCACCTGCCTGAGAACAGGCCCAGTCCCCCGAGCCGAGAGGAGTGAGCTCACACAGGTCAGCGTGATGGGAGGCGCGGCCGCCAGCCCGAGGGCCGTGAGCGCCCCGCCGCCGTCTGACAGCCACAGCCTCTCGCTGCCGAGCAGCCGCATGGAGAAGGCGAGGCCCACGCCCCGGCGACAGCGGGGCCAAGCTCAGCAACAGCCCAACGCAAGGAATCAGGGGACGCCCCACGGGTGCGCCCCGCCGCCGGGCCGGGCCCGAGTGCCCCGCTGCCCTGTAGGCCGCGGGGCGCCTCGGGGCTGCGGCACCCCCGGTCCGCAGCGGACAGGAGGCGCCGGGCAGGCCGGTGCCCAGGGCCGCAGGGTCCCGGAGCCGCTCTGGCGGGCGAAGAACGCGGCGGCAACGAGAGCGTGTTGGCGGGGAGGCGGCCGAAGGGGCGGTGAGGGCAGGGAGCCGACGAGACGGCGTTACCTGCGCTCCCGGACGGAGAGTCCCTCACAGCCACAGCGACTGCTCGGCCCCAACAACACAAGATGGCGGTTGCGCCGCCACGCAACGTCACGTGAGGGTAGGCCCCGCCCCCTGCCTCCGCCACGGGACCCGGATGGGCGACGACCCTCCCCTCCCCCCGCCCCTGAGGGGGCACCGCCCGTGTGACGTCAATGCGCCGCGCGCGCGGCAGAGGGCGGCCCCCGGCGGCTGCGCGCGCATCGCTCTTCGCCTCAGAGGAGAGCGCGCCCCCTGCTGGAAGCGGGCGCCAGCTGCGGCCTGGCCCGCCCGGCCCTATAGGAAGGGGGGGGAGCGCGGACGATGAGCTAGGCGCAGAGTTGTGAGAAGCCGGGCCGTGCTCCCGCAGTGGCGGTTACCCCCCCAGTCTGAGTTCCTAGTGTTCGGTTCCTATCAGTGCTTCCCCTAAGAAACTACCTTCGTCCGCTGTCACACACGTTATCCCCCACAGCCGTGTCCTGTGACATGCGGGTAATTCATTGCCGTGTACTGCACTACGAACCTGCAAGGCCCCGTCCAACCTTGGGAAAGGCAGCAAGCCCACGGACAGCGGGCCCCAGGGAGCCCCTCAGGAGGCGAGTGCTGCTGGCAGCACAGGAGGGTCATCCTGTAGTACACAGTTTGGTTCCGAAGTTCCTGATAGAAAAATCAGCAGCAGCTGGAGGCAAACTTCTTCCAGCTAAAAATACTGTTTTATTTTTAGACCTAAAACCCATATTAGTACACGATTCAGAATACCCCGTGTGGCTCCTGGAGCCTAACAACCTACTGCTCACTGCTAAGCGCTGTTGGAGACGTCACTGTTTTCAGCTGAAGCTATTTCACTCCATGATTTCAGCCACAATCCGTTTCGCTTTCTCCCTCCTCTGCTAGGTGATTAAGTACTTGTCACTGTGCACCAAACTCAAGCCAAAAATGATGCAAGAGTGAATGCAAATGATTCCTCATGAGCTAATGGGAGACAAGCCTGTGTTTCTTAGGATTTAGTTCTGGCTGAGAGCAACACAGACTACTTCACCCCAAAATCCGACTGAAATTTCTCTCTTAGGAGATCAGTAGGTTAAACCAAAGCTGCCTAGCAAGGAGCTGCCCCCAACAGGCTGCATTTGATCCCCCTGTTTGTTGTCACACAGCTTGATATTAATAATGGTCTGGGGAATGGAGAGGCAGCACTGCATTGTGAGCTGTCAGTAAGAACTTCCAGCTTAACTACAGAAGCTACTGTCCCTTATTATTCTACTTACTGAACATGCATTTGAGTACTCAAAATATTCACATGCTCTAAGGCAAGCTTTATCTGAGCTGGGAGAAGTTCAACACTCCTAGAAATTCCCCCCCCCCCATCACTACAAAGATATTATTGAGACAAGAATTCAGGAAGAGAATGTCTAACAGATGTCTCATCTGCAGATCTTAGCTTTCTTTCTAAAATATCTCGAGGAAACTCAGATTTTTGTTTTGCTCGTTGTAATGGTAAGTGCCTCTTAAGTCCTCTACAACTCTCATTCAAACAGAACGGGAAGGTTGTCATGAAAATTCAAAACTGTATCTGTGTGGTTAAATTCCTGCTTGGTTTAGTTACAGCACTGCACATTGTCTGTGTATGAAATTACCCCAGCAGCTAGGCTGAGATTTTCTCAGGTACTGAGGGCATGATGTACTTCAGAGCCCTCTTGATTGCCATGTCAATCCATCCACACTATTAAAAATCCAAGTGCAAGGAAATGGCATCCCTAATGAACCAGAGGCATTCCTTTTTGAACCACTGTTTTCACCTGACCTAGTATGGAAACAAGATCCTGCCTCCCTCGGTACAGCTGTGAAGCTATGAACATAGAGCACAGCTTTGAAATATTAATAATCACCATAAAGCAGCTCAAAAGACGTGTCAGAGTTTCACATCTCCACTCCCCACCTCCAGTTTAGTTATTTGGAAAAGCAGCTCCCTTCTGTTGAAATATTGGGCTTTCTGTCTGAGAAGTGTCAGCAGTCTCAGCAGCCTCTGTCTTCCAGGAGAGGGAAAAACCATCGTAATTTGTCATGTCCCTAAAAATAACGGTAAGAACAGCAGACGAGGCAGACAGATGAACATCCAAACATGGTTTTTAAAGCCAGTCAGTTCAATGCATCTGTCACCTCAGATAGTCTGTGCTGAAAGACAGAGTACCACATAAACACTGCTACTTTTGCACACCCAATTATTTTAAGACATCATTCTTAGATTCGGCAAGTTGAGTTTGAAAAGCAACAGTGAAGTACTCTGGTTATTCCAATCCATCTTGCCAAGGATTTATTTGGACACTCCCATAAAATTACAATTCAATTTAGTCAGCTTAACCTTTGCAGCTAAAGCCTAAATTCTAAGCCATGAAGATCCCAGAGGCAAGATACTCTCACATCGCATTGTTTCCCTTTCCCTCTTGACTGTGCCTGTAGTGAGCTTTTTAGGTAAAAGCTTCTGCCATCACATGGTGTCTGGTGCAGTCCTAATGAGTATCCTAATGAGTATAGAAGGATCAGTGAGAAACACGCTCCAATTTAAGAATTCAGTGTTTGCTGAAGTACTCTGGACTTCTCAGCTGTATATCTTCTTGTCTGGGAAATTTTAAACAAAAATCCTCCAGAGACAAAGGATGAGCTGAAGTTCCTATTCTAGGAACTAAGTGACTCGAGACAACTCTTCACCCATTCTGGGAAAGGCCTGCATCTGCAACAGATTTTTCATTAAATATCTGTTCTTACCCTCACAAGCAGACTTAGAGTCATTTGTAGCATGTTTCAGCAAATAGAGTTCATATTGCCAGGAGCTTTAAAGGCCTCTTGTGGTGACATCAGGCATAAAGGGAGGACAGCATCAAGAACCACAGTGTTTTAATTATAGATAAATAAACTTAAGTCCATATTGTCAAGCAGAAAGTATTGGCTCAGAAATTCAGCTAAGCATTTTTTTTTTAATATCTCTGAATGACCTAATTATGCTGTCATTTACTCCAATAATTGCCAGCAAAACAGAACAATTTAAAGAGCAATTAACTTCTCAATGTCAATTCTTGCAAAGCTGATTTCAAAATTCATGTTGCAACTTCAAAATAGGTGTACATCCAAAAACATTTACTCTTCATTGCACTGAAAAAAAAGTGCCAACTAACAGCACCCATTTGAATTGAACAAAGCTCCCATGGCAGCAAACTGAACAGTTACAGACCTAACGCTCTTGCCCTCAGCATGCCAAAGATGCCTTCATAAAATAAAGCTGGGCTGGGACAAAATCCAATTAATCCAGGAGACTGTCACCCTCTCAGGAAAGGACTAAGGAGCAAAGTCAGCTTGCCACAGATGCCACGTTCTACAGCTGGTATTCTTCTTAGAGAGCAACCTTTTACCCCCATTTACACATTCTCCCGGTTTGCGTTGACTGACCTGGTTATCTTGTCCTTTTACAGATGCACAACCAGAAGGAAGAACCCATCCTTCCAGTCTTCGCAGCCTGAGCTATGCAAGGGCCAGACACTACTGACTTCCTTATTGAAACTTGTCACCTAGAATTGACTCAAATATACTAAAAAAACACATTAGGAGTTCTCTTACCACCCTCCCCTGCTGCTGCCCTGCACAGCTACATGTGCAAACTAACAAGGCAGCAGTGCTTACTGGAGGGAAAAAAAAAAAAAAAGAAATTCAAGAGCTGCAGCTTTGCCATTTTCCCACAGTAGTGAAGACTAAGGAGCCCTCATCCTGATTTTACCTGACCTCAGAGGTCCAAGGGCTCACAGACATGGGGCAAATACATCAGCTGCCCACAACACACAGAACTGAGCCATACAAAAGATCTGTGCAGGATAAAGTATTTATGCTTTCCCTTTCATCACTGGATTGTGCCTGCAGTGACAGAGTTCAGGCTCCTTCTGAGCCCTCCACGCTGGCCCTGCCAGCAAAGGTTAGGAGATCAGCAAGAGCAGAACCAAAATGCTTGGATACACTTGAAGACTCTTGTGTATATTCCTTCCCTAATATCAAAACAGAAGGAAAGGCAAAGTGAAACATAGCTGAAGCAACCAGCTTCTAGTTCCCACCTGGAGCACTATCAAGGCTGGGATGCAGTGGCTATTTTCAGATATGGGGAGGCTGATAATGTTCAGCTGTCAACACTCAGCAGTGGACAGTATTTCAAATATTTACGCAGCCACATTCTTTTCTGAGACATTGCAAACATGACAACTTTTTCAACTAGAGCTGTTGTAGAGAAGGGGACACCATATCAAGAAGGGTCTGAACACTTCCTCACCCACCCAAATCAGGATGCTAAGCTCTGGGGCTCAGATAGTGGCACAGTCAGGAGTGGGGATCACTACAGTAGTTTGTAAACAAAATAGTATAGTTGGGGACCTAAAATAAAGCACAGGCAATACTGAAGATAACAATGCTTTATTTGTACATTTCAGAAACAGAAGAAATGATTAAAGATGAAATTATTTGCTTTGTTGTAAAGTATAAAAACATTTAATTATAAATACTTAGCTAAAAAAGCGTGATTTTATAAAATATAATCTGTGAAGATATATATACACAGTTTAATCATTTAGCAATTCTTTCACCTGACATTAAAGAGTAGAGGTTTTTCTATTCATTATTCCACGCTCACAGTTTAGTGCTCATAGTTTAAGAAGCAAAACAGACAAGTGAAAAAAATGACTGCTGAGTTTTTTCTCTCCAGAAGGGAGAGAAAAAAATGCACCAAGTGGGGCAACAGCAAGATACAATTTGAGCAAATTCACGTTTTGAGAGGTCTCTCCAAGGGAATACAGCTTCCCACTGCCATAACCTTCAGCATATATTCAGACAAGCAGCAGGTACTTTAACATTTATGGGCAAGTTTCCTGTGTGTGTGCATTAAAGGAAATAGTTAAGTACAGTGCAAGCCCTCTGAAGCCAATTGAGCTAAAGATGCTAACCTCTCTGGTCTTCCCTTCTTGAACAGGGATTGCTCAGGATGCTGGGCTGGTTTCATGTTATGGCTCTAATGAAATCAACCACCACCACCACCTTTATGATTCAGGTGGAGCACATATTCAAATAGGAAAAAACCCTGTGTGCCATCCAATTTTGACATCCATCTGGCAATATCCCTTAAAAACAGACACAGCTAAGGCTGAAAAAATACAGTGAAGCCATATAGTACACTAAACATGATGGAATGTGAAAGAAGATACATGATTAGGCAGCTCAGTTTTCTATTCCTTGTTTAAGAGAGCTAGCTTCCTCCCTTCAAAGTTCTCAGAAATCTTGCATCTTACTGAAAAGTTAGTATGGCACTTCAGAGAAGAAAAACTGAAAGACTCTCCAACATGCTGGGCAGAAGAAAAAAGCTACAGGAAATAATTTGATCCCTGTCCCTAGTAGTTATCTTTCTTCACAGTGCTTTCAGTGCCTGCAGCACAGGGCTTTGAGGAAGACTGATGAAGTCGAGGATGTGTGACAACACCCAACAGCAGTACAAACATACAGGAAGTGAATCTGTACTTTGTACACTCTGCTTTACACAAGACCTCACTATTTGAATGTAAGCAAGGAATTAATTAATAAGGAGGTTAAGAGAAAAAATGTACAGAAAAGGAAAGAATGAAGTAGGTAAACACTTGTCAGTGCTTACCCATGATTTGCTACCTGCTGTTTCTACTTCAGGGTGATGTACTCCTGACAGTTCAAAGCAAACAGCATGCACACAGCTCTTATGATTCATATCGTTATGAATGCATAGTAACTGCAAGAGTTGTGTCCTTAGAAAGTTGAAGGATCTTCAGGAGAGGAAGACTAAAATTTGTTACAGCTTCGCTTGGCAGGAGCCAGGCTGTTCTCTCCAGGTAGAACCCTGATCTGGAAAACGTACAAAGTCACGTGCAATCTCAGAGTGCATATTGGCTAGCTGCTTACTGGGTAAACGCAGACTTTAACTCCCTGAAAGCTGCTCGGCGGTGCTTCCTTTCCTCCTCTTCTCGCTTTCGCTCATCTTGCTCAGCTCTTATCTCTGCTTCAAACTTACTTGAAGAAGAAAGGGCTTGAACCTTTATGAAAGAGAAAACAAAAATGCTTTCCATCAGAGACAGAACCAAAGTCTGAATTACTGTTAAGTGAGCAACACCAAACTGTTTACTGCACCTCTCATTCCTTAATGGGAAGCTGTCAGGATGGGTCAAGTATTAATTAGACTGAACTACTTGGGTATTTACATCCAATACTTGCTAGCTTGCTTGACTTGATGTCAAAAATAGAAAGGTCATTTACTAATAAGTCACTAGCAAGTAACTAAAACAATGCCATCAGTACTAAGTCAAATGCATTATTTCTGTAAGCATGCAGCACAGCACAAGTTGTGAGTAAACAGTGAGAGAAACTACAGCAGAAAACAGCTCTGAATCATAGCCAAATCTGAGATAATCATACTATACCACAGATAATCTGCAGATCAAAGAGACTTTTTTTGCTGGCTTTTTTTCCAGCTTTCATCTCAGTACATCTGCTATGCAATAGCTGTGCTACACTCTCAGGACAAAACTTCTTATGTAAGCAATTAGGATTAGTCTCTCTCCAACAGATCTTGCAAAAAGGGTGCTTTGTCAGCTTCTCATTGTGTAAAGCTCTTTCTGCCAGCACCAGGACTCTGTGGAATAGTTTTGATTCCAAAGGTTACAAAGAACTGCTCAAGAAAGACATCTGAAATTCTACACTCCAAAACACTCAATTCACCACTAAACCAAGTTCGCTGGTCAAGTTCTGAAAAATGAGAAAGTCAGTCCCTATGTATTTGTTTCCAAGATGCTTTTGTCTTCTAAAAGCTGCCAGCCAGTCACGTACAGCTCTCGGCCACAGGGACACGAGTCCACCAGCCAGCTCTACCAGGGTAAGATCCACAGCAGAGACAGTGAATGAAGCCATTCTAGTGTTGATTAATCTGCAGAAAAATGCTGTAGCTGGATAATAACAAAGTCTGAAGGGAAAAAGCAGTGGCTGAGGTGAAGGCCAGGTGAAATCACACTTTCTCTTAGCTAGGGAGAAAATAGACAGTATCTTCGACTGAAAAGCAAGCAGGGTTAGGCTCTCATTGTCTTTGAGATTCTATGAGCAGTTTTTTCATGTTTGTTTTTGCTACAACATACCTTAGCTTCAAAGAAGTTCTTGGCTCCTTTGACTCCCTCAGTGGAGACATCTATCTCAGAAAGCTTTGCGAGAGTCAACAGTCCACTGTCCTCCTCAAGTTCCCCAGCTGCAGCTTTATGGAAGATCAGCAGGAACTATCAAGACAGAGAAGAAACATTCAAGTTCTTCACTGAGGTGAAGAATTAAAATGCAAACAGCACAGACATCCACCTACGGGAGGAGAAGGGGACACAGGAGGGGTAGGAATTGACATTTCAGAGCAAATGAAGCCAGTTTTAGAGAAACCAAATGGCAACTTATGCTCTCGTGTCCTACCTCTACTACACAGCCCTGATGGACTAAAGAGAGAAACCTCTTAGGAAAAGAGGGTTTGTGTGGAACAAAGCCATGATGAAGCACAGCTGCAGGGCTCCTACACAGCAAGAGGAAAGAGACCATCCCCACCTGCCTGGTACAACTACAGGGTGAGCTCTGATACAGCCCTCCACACCCCCACACCCCAATGCTATATTACCTTCCCCCACCAGCTTCCCCACTGTTGTGGGGTCTCAGATCACATCCCACAAGAATGAAAGCAGGGCAACAAAGACTGTCTTGCCTCACACCTGAACCTCAGTCTCTCTGTATTGAGGTGACAGTCCAATTCCAGTATGGAGGATATCAGTGCAATGGTGTGCACTCAAAAGCAGTTTGGGGACTGCCCAGCCGCCATAAACCCTGCTTTCAGTACTTCCCAAGTCCCACTGTCCACACAGCATAGGAGGAAAAAACAAAATTAAGGCCAAATGCACCAGGAACAATAACACATGGTCACTTCAACTGGCTCCTTGTCTAGGTCATGGGAAAGACTACTCAAATTAGTACTCGGAGCAATGCCTCGCGCATTCCAGGAAACCCTGAATGGTTTTGCTACAGTGAGCAACACCCAGGTATTTAATGGGCACAACAGAAATAATACACAGAAGAGCTTCTCTAATATATCTGTCAGGCCAGATCAGGGGCATGCCCTCATGAGACTCAGAGGTGACTTAAAGGAGTGCCAGTGTCCACAGTAACTGGTTTTGAAACCTTTGTCCTGCACTGAACTACAGAGACATTTAACAAACTTCGAGTCACTAAAGCAGAGTGCAAACTGGCAAATGAATTGCAGAAGAGAAAGAATCAGCCGTATTACCATTAATGAAAGCACACTTTTTTCTTTAAACACACACGGAAAGGACAAGAAAAGCTGCTTAAAAGTAAAGAACTCTCCATCACCTGCCACCTGATAACCAAATTCACACAACTCCTTGCTATTCTTGGGCACCCCAGGAGGTGTCTCAGCGCTTGCATGGTACAGCACTAAAGGAACAGAGACAAGACACCTAGGTATTAAAGGAGTCCAGTAATAATGCACCACTGCAGCACTTCAGTCCAGAGGAGAGAGCTGCAAATACCACACAGAACTGCTGTGAAGTCCATCTGCACAGGCACCTGACATCCTGACTTGGACGCCTGACACTTTATGACTTGGCTTTCCCCTCCAGAAAGCGCCTGTGTTATCCCAGAGGAGGGCAGCAGAGTCCCAGCATCTGAACTGAGAAATCCCTACTCTTCCATTTCAAATTGTTCACAGAAGCCAATGGAGATGCAAGAGTTTGGGAAGACTCCCATGGGGAGGGGTGTGGAGATGACTGCAGCGCTGGCTGCCCTCTCACAGATGCAGCGTTACCAGGCCTTGCTTCATGCAGTGGCCTTGTAACCCCTTGTGCACTCAGCACAGAGCAACCAGAAAGCAGTCTATGCTTGGGGAGAAACTGTATTCCCCTCAAAAAACCACATAAATTAAGTGATGCTCTGCTGAAGAGAAAGCAAATCCTTCCCAAGACACGCTCTCACTCTGCTCAGATCTACTAGGTTTGGGCTAGTTCCTCTCCTCTGCCACCACTGCAGGCAGGCTAGGCTCCACATACTGCTGTTAGTCACAGTTCCTCCTCACAGTTTCTGCTCCACCCCACAAGTCCCACTTCCCGACATTGGACAAGTGCAGCAAAAGCAGCACAATCCTGAGGTCTGGCACAGCTGCTGCCCAGGGAGGGAGTGGAAACACCCAGTCACAAGTACAAGTGTGCATGAATCATCCTGAAACTAGGGGATAGGGAAGCAATCCTCTAATGGAATACTGGCTGCTGCAGCCAAGGAAAGCAAACTAAAAAGGAAACCAGGGAGCAAACCACTAGTTGGAGTGGACACAGCATAACTCCAGCCTTTGAGTACCCTGCAACACAGGCTATTGGGCATCATACTGGTTTCCACCAGAGTTCATGATCAATCCTGCATGTCAATACACTGCCTGTAGCCCACCCTCACCAGTTACTTGCTATTGAGGCATCAATCCTCACTTAACAGAGAGCAATATCAGAAATTTTAAATTCAGAAATAGGAGTCATCAGCAACTAACTCATTTCATATCCTTGCTACCTCCAGGACATATCATGCGCCGCTAAGCATCAGAGAAATGTCCAGAGAAACCAAAGTGAACAATGCCATTACTTTTAAAAACCTAGGTCTCAAAAACCACGCATAATGGGACGCACTCTTTCCACCCCACAAACTTCATAGGAAGCAAGAGTTATTTGCCCTCGCATTGTTCATTAGCAAAGACCTAATCAGTGCCAAGTCTCAGAGCAATGCTGCAGACATGCATCCCTCTGAACACCGTGCTGAACTCCAGGACATAAGGGCAGTATTGGATTGACTGGCAGCAATGCCCTTGGAACTGCTTGCCAGAAGAGTGGAGTCACCCAAGGCTGTGGTTCACACAAACCCTGCTAGCAAACAGATGATGTTGGTCAGCATTTAAACAGGTGAGGGCATTAAGAACAGTGGGTGGATTTCAGCAGGTTGTAGATGCAGTTAGAATTAGACATTACTATTATACCAATTAACTCTTTTCCTGTGGTAATGAAAAAAAAACAGCAGAGATTTTTTCCTCCCCCTGCTGTACCTGATCTTTCAAAGCCTAAACTGCTTGGCTCAAATTGCGAAGGGAGCCTTGCGCAGTTAATGGTTGATCAATTGACAGACTCTCAGAAGTCACTAGTACAAGCAGCATTCCTAATAGGGCCAACAGCTTGTCAGCAGCAAGCCAGAGCAACACAGGCCTGCTTTCCAGACAGCAGCTTACATGGGATGGGAGGACATGGCACTACCCAAAGCAACAACAGAAAGGTGACCTGTTGCAAATGAAAGAGGCCCTTGGCAATTCTCTGGCCAGGCCTCAAGAAGCATGTTTTCAGGCAGGTTTGTCAGGACATATCCTCTGGAAAGACAGGAGCCCTCCAGCAGCTGAGTTCAGGCATGTATTTAAAACAGGGTTTCTCCTTGGGTTATCAGTGGTCTTAGTGAGCATGTGGAGAGCATGCTGACTTGTCACCATGAGCAGGAAGTGGAGCAGGGCAGGGCCACAGGGCCGGTTTAGGCCTCCTCACCCACCAGGAAGCCAGTCTTCCTGCCAGCCCTCTGCCCAGTGCTTCCGCAACAACACAACAAGCACCCTGCTCCTCTCTACCACTGGAAGGTTTGAGTACCTGCCAAGACTCTGCAATTTGTCCCCAGAGCTTTGCCAGCAACATTGCCTCATTCCAGCCTGTTTGCTTGTCCATCTTTCTGCATCTGCCTATAAACTACAACAACAGCACCAGCTGCTGCCTGCCACATGCCAAGAGCTGGCAGCACACTCAACACATGCCAGCTGACGTGTGGCCATGCAAGGGGCTGTGCTCCAAACAGGTGGCAGCAGAAGGAGGAGCCACACTGCCACTTGTGTGGAAACACCAATGCCAGGACATGATAGGCTGGGTGACCCAGAGCCATGGGGAAAAAAGGCACTTTGGTTTCATGGGAGAAAGCATCTGCAGCACTGCTTGCAGCCCAGAAGCCATTCCTAGCTCTTCACCCAGTCCAAAGGCAAGCCCAGGCAGCACACAGAGAAGGCTCCTTCAGTACACACAGTGGTCTGGCAATCACCGGTGCACGTCTGTTCTGCCTACAGTGCTTATCTTGCCACAGTCTGACCTGGGGCCAAGGACACTGTGCTCTTCCTGCTTCACTGGATTCTTTGCTACCTCCAGCTCACCTCCGCCTGAGCAGGTACCCTTCCCTGCACAGAGGAACTCCCAGCTTAGAACTTAGCAAGTGTAAGCAGAGAGGCTCTCCTTATGGTTGAAAGCATTCCTCTGAGCAATAATAGGAAGTGTGTGTGAGCAGGGACAAAGCAAGGGTGTGTGAGGAACAGAAGCATACATAGTTATTCCCAACAGCTCTACAGGGTGGACAGAGACATCCTCATTCTCCCCTCCGCTCAAGAAAAATGCAAACAAATGGCACTTTCAAAATAAAGAACAACATCCTGAGCTGTGGAGAGCTCTGCACCTCATGCCCACAACGAAATACCCACCCTAGAAGCATGGCAAGAGCACAGTCCCTCCAGAAACAGATCCTGAGCAGCAAGGCTTCCCTATCTCCAATACATCCTGGAGGGAAGAGCAGCAGGATGGCCACACAGCCCTCCACCGCTGCGGGAGTCAAGTAATTGTACTGCCTGAGGAGCTGACGATTAATGTATAAAGCCACACTGTTACGCACACTACTGATTCAGGCAGCAATCAAAGTCTAGTAGATTATTCAACAGGAGGTTGTGATAACTGCTGTGATAAAGACTGGGTACCCTCAACTGCACACATGCCACTGCTGAAGTGCCCTCTCGTCTTTCATCCAGCAGCAGCTCCTGCCCTGCCCACAGCAGGGCTCTGAGCACCCCCAGCACAACTAATGCCCAGTAGTATCAGAGCAGAGCAACGACAGAGATCCATTTGCTGACTGTCTCTGAGCCAGTATGAAGTAGTGAACTACAGCATCACCCAGTTTATTCTTTACTGCAGGGACACAAGCTCTTGGAGCTTGCTGTGATCAGTCACTGTGATTTAGAGGGACCCACTATGAACTGTAAAGGGAAGTTGTCTGTGCACCATGAAACTGTCTGCTTCAAGCAGAGCCCTGCCCCTGCACCAAGAATAAGGTCTGAGCCACCGTACTGCAGAAACACAAAGATGCCTCATGACTGTGGGGATGTGCCAAATCTGTGCTACCTCCAGCTACAGCAGGAAGCTCTGCCAGCACTCCTGCGCAGCTGGGCTCATATGTGCTCCCAATGCAAGAAGCAAAGTTGGAGTGCTTCAGCACCAGGTACCATTGCTTACGCTTGGAGATGGTCAGCTGCCAACAGTGCTTCAGACTTGGATATGCCTGTGGCATGAGGAAGCTCACCTGCTGCTCCATCACATCCCACAACAGGAGGAGTACGGAAGGGACAGGGCTATAAGTTGGAGAACAGGGCCTAGCTGTCTCCTCCCTACTATCCCACAACCACATCCCCAGCTGCACCCATGCCACCTTACCTCACGGAAGCTGAGTTTCCCATCGAAGTCTTCATCTACCTCTTTGATCATGTTCTTCAGGCCCAGATGGGTCTGGGGGGCTCCCAGCTTTTCCATCATCAGTTTCAGCTCCATCAGGTCAATGTATCCATCCCGTCCCGAGTCATACCTGTGGGGTACAAAGGGGAGAGGGTCAGCCCTCACCACTCCCTGTATCCAGGAGCATCCTTCCAGAAGAGGAACTGAGCAAATGGAAAAAATACACAGCAGTTCAAAGTGCAACAGAGAAAAGCTGTACAACACAAATTATATTAAGCTCAGGGAAGTGGTAGGCCACTTTCAGAGCTGTCTCTCCCAAGAAGGAAGTACTCAGAAGCCCAAGCCAAACCACCCCACACAGAAAAAAAGAGGAACTCAGCTTATCTTGGGATTTCCATCTCGCCCACTTGCATGTCCAGCACAAAGTTAACTTGCACACAGCTTACACCATGCACCAGCATGGAGGGGCAAAAGCATGCCAAGAGCCAGCTGCTGCCAGCTCTCAAGTTCATTTAGAGGAGAAACAAGGTGCACAGACCAACCAGAAACTCCCCTTGAAAAAGGCCATCTTTTCCAAGCAAAAGACACACACTCAGCTGTTAAGATCTCTCCCCTCTGAAATGCTTTTGTTCTACATAAGCACTCTGCTTCAGGGCAGCTGTTGATTCAGTGCCCTGAGGCAGAGCACAAAAACAGGCTGGGGGAAAGCACAGTGCACTACTGTAATCCTGGCTGGTGCCTGATGGCTGCAAGGCAGCAGCGGGAGGAGAAGAAATTTCAACCCACCTCAGGACAAGTCTAGGAGCAAGGCTGGAGTAGGACCATGCTCCCATAAGAGCACAAAAGATTGTAAAGAACTCTTTGCAGGAGGAAAGGGTAGAAACAGGGGAGGGAGGCAGTGACCTGCAGCTCTCAGACTAAGCCTGTGCACCAGTTCCACCCTTGACATCCTCTGCCATCATGAAAGGAATACCCAGCACATTCAGCAGCCAGCATTTCATAACCATTAGAGTCATTACTGGGTTTCAAAGTCTGAAGACAGAAGAAATGAACTCTACTATCAAGCAGTTCAATAGCCATCCCTCATCCTGGCCCTGTCAGACCCTGCATTCACTCAGAGTGAAAAGCCCCACCACAGCAAGCTTAAAGATTCATTCCCAAATCAGAAAGCAAGTCAGACCAGCGTTGGCCACTGGGGTCCAGCATGGAGCCAGGGCTCACACAGCAGGATGGGGAAGGGTCTGCCTAGGCTCAGCCCTGCTGCAGTGCCTGCTGCTGCCCTGGCCTCCTTCCCCACCATCTCAATCCCAGTGCAGTTATATATTTTTTGAGTATTCAGACAGGAAACCCTACACATTGTGCTGAAGCTCTCCTCTCTGGCAGGAGCTAGTGAAATCCTTCCACCCATCATTCATTCACTATTAGCTCTCTTCCAAAGAGCACATCAACTGCAGCCATCCCAGACCAAGACCTCCACAATTGTGGTTACTCTGGAAGAAAGCCCTTTCCAGCTGAGAAACCTCACAGCAGCAGAGGAAGCTGCGGCTGAGTAAAGCATGAACAAAGCTGCTGGCACTGAGCCGCTTGCAGGCATGGGCAGTGCAAGGCAGGGCTGCAGCCAACAGCATTGCCCCACCACAGCACCGGGTGCTGATCCTTCAAGCCAGGGTGGCATGTGCTGCTTTTCAGACAGCCTCACCACCTCCCAAAGCAGTTTTCATACTGTATCCCTACTACCATGAGGCCCAATGTATCAAGACCATGAGAACTGAAGTGATAGCATCTGGTGGGCTTGCAGACCCTGCTGCTAACCCGCAAGAACATCTGCAGCCAGAAAACCTAAGGACACTAGATGGGACAGCTTTCTGGAAAACCAGGAGAGAAACCTCTGTTGGAACAGAAACCAGGTCACAGAGCTGACAGGTCAGGAAAGGAAAAAAACAGCAGGCACACTGCAGGAAAGCATCAGTAATTTAAGATATGTGTAAGCAGCACAACCAAACCTAGCACTTGCAGAATTGCAATAAGTACAGTCTCTCCCCTATTTAAATGTCAGACTGCTTTTTCCTAGAAGTTTGGGGAAAAGGGTATGGAGCTGTTCCTCTAGAGCAAGACAGCTGGACAGGCAGTGCCTTAGATCAGATAAAGCACCACAGTATAGCATATCAAGGAAGCTCTTGGGATTTGCTTTTTTGTTTGTTTCACCCTAGCAAGCTCATGCTGCTCTCTAGCCAGCTGTAGAAGCAGGGCTACATCAAGCCCTCATACAAAGGCTACCACTTTCAGAGAAGAAGGGGAATGGAGATGAAGCCAGACAGAAGGAAGGTGCCCAGCCCACGCTTACTGTGCTCACATCACCCTTGTGATGCAGATGCTACCTGCAGGCAAACACTGTTCCTCAGTGCCTGTCTTCATCTTAGCACTGAGTCTAGAGGGCAGACGCCACTCCAGAAGGGTTAACTAGCCACACTGGGTGCCTCACCAATGGGCAGAGCTTCAGGGCTCAACTATCCTGCAGAGAGGCAGCACAAAGCCAGGATTGTGAGGAACAGGCAGCAGAACGGCACAATGTCCCAGCCACACAATAGGTGTTCAGTGCACAGGGCTGGGCGGCCCCAGAGGAATGCTTCTCCAACACAGTACAGGCCGCTGGCAAGGGGCTAGCAGGCATTCAGCCTCCCAAACTCAGTTACCTAGTCACTCACAGCTGGGGACAGCAGGACACCCATGGAGCAGCACAGCATCCGGCACACTGCTGCATTCCCTCCCCACCCCCACTCCCACTCCCCTCCCAGAGGAGCCCAAGTATTTTAGGACCTTGGCACAGACACACAACCGCCACACAGCTGCGCAGCCAGACTATTTAGGGAGAGACATATTTATAGGGCATGAGAGAAGGTGTAATTTATTCCCTGCTGCATCCCCACAGCTGCAGGCACTTTGCACAACAGGGCACACGGCAGTTGTTACACAGCTGAACCTGGGGAGCATCAGTCCCAGCACTCCTCAGCCCTACCCACAATTGCACCGAGTGCCTTTTGGGGGCACCTCTTCAGCACCCTGGGCTCCAGCCAGGCCCTGGGACAGCACTCACCTATTGCACCATCAGTACAGCAGCCCTGTTCCTGCAGGGTGACAGACACCCTGCAAGGATAGCACAGGTAACAAGCAGAGCTGAAGGAGAACACCAGAGCAGGTTTGGTCCCTAAACATATTCCAGCATCCTGAAAGCCATCCTGGCCTATACTGCAAGAGTAGCACAGCAGAACTATGCAGCACCCGTGTGCACAGCTGCCTCACCAGCCCTGCCATCATCCTCTGACCTGCCATGACACCAGAGCTTTGCTCCCCTTCAGGCTCAAAGCTCCCCACACCACCAGCCAAGGCTCACCCTAACAACACGCAAGCATTACAGAGGGGCCCTCACACTGACAGGCAAATATATCTCACATCTCAGGCACACAGAGATGGGGCAGCTCCAGCAGCACATCAGTAGCAGGGGCCATGGTAGGTCCCCTTCTTCAACAGCACAGTTGTGACCCCAAGGATAAGCTGGGACACTGCACACAGCTACAAGCACTGTGGCTGACACAATAAGGCTTCGCAGTACAGCCACAGTAACAATCCTGGCAACAGATGAGACACTGAGCTCCTGACAAACTCTACTGCAACAAGTATGCACCCAGATTGACTTCCACCCAGGCTGCAGCACATCCCTGCTGCTGGAGCACTGGGGGAGGAAAGCAGCAGCAGAAATAGGGACAAGGAAGGAAAGAGGCAATACTCAACTGAAAAGACTTACGAGCAAGTGTATCATGCACAATTATTGTGCTAGTACAATCATTACAATGGTGTTATGGAGCACAGCTGGAGGCTTATACCACAAAAGATAAAAGGACTGGGAAAGAAAAGGAAGAAGGAAAAGCTGAGGACTGCATTACCAGTACTGACTTGGCAGTTACCTCACCAGTTGTCTTAATGAGAAAAACACCAAACAAAAAAAGGATAGCTGAATGAGAAATCGCAAATCCTGGAGGATCAAAGAGCCATTTTTAAATATTCACACTTATTGAGAAAGACTGGAAAGAAAACCTGCCCTTCCTGTATGCATCCACTGTACCTGAGCTTGCTACACACACTGTGGGCAACTATACTTTGATCTGCAACTCCTGTAGTAATGGCCTAACACAGGCTCTGAAACAAATCAGAGTAATGGTTCTTAAATATTTCAAAATCCTTTCTAAGCAGCACTTCATTTCCTCTGAGCATTGGGTATCACCTTACACATTAAGAGCTTTGATAACAAGTCCTCCATACCAGGGCAGGAGCAGACTCCCACCACCAGCAAGGATTTCCAATCCCTCTGCCACGCTTTGCTCTTGTAGCAATAGAAGGGCAAGATGAAAGTCACCTACACAGAGATTTCCTCTGAGGAGGTGGAGAGACATGGCCTTGGGCAGCCAAGTCCCCATCAGGATTACCTCCCTGACCACTGGGCCACCAGGCACAGCTGGTGGCAGATCAGGGACAGCCGATCACAGCCATCCCAGAGCAAGCAAGGGTGTGCAGCACCGGTCTGCACCCAGCCTGGGCCCCTTCAGGGGGCTCAAGCAGAGACCACAGCCTTTCCCACTCGATAGGCATGAGGCAACCATGAAATGAGCGGGCAGCACATTAAATTCCCTAAATGCAACAGCAATGCTGGAATTTATGCACTTCCTCCCACCCTGCAGACTAATCTGGTGGCTGCTTTCCTCTCCCACTACATACCTCGGAGAGGTCACTCAGTCCAGGCACAGCCTGCTTCTCACTCGCACACACTTGCCCTCAAGCTGCCTTTGCCTGGATGAGATCACAGCAAGGTAAGCTGCAGGACTCCAGAGCTCCCCAGAGCTTGCTCACAAGACTTTGGGAAGGGAGATTATTGTGGTTATCTCCATCACCACACACTATCAGAACAGGCAACTAATTAGGTCGCATTATAATTAGCCTGAGCTGCAGACTTCCTAGTCCCTCCGCCAAAAAAAAAAAAAAAAGAAAGAAAGAAAAAAGCCCACCCCAAGAGCTCCTGTGCCTCAGATGGCAACATCTACACTTAACAGCTGTGGACCCTGGGGTGGCACAGTCAAAGCACCCTGGTGCTGGCAGCTGTGACACTAAAGCACATGGGAACAGGGACATGAGGCTCCAACAAGAGGGCAAGCCAAGCCCAACCAAATCCTTGCACAGGGGCTCCCAGACCCCAGGGACAGGAAGTTGAACAGCAGAAACTTGGCATCTGGTGGCAACAAGACAACATGGCTGTCTGTCAAAGGCTTATTTTCTAACATTAGTAAGAAAAATCCTAGGTTGTCGTTGCTGGGGCCAATAAGCCCTACAAAGCATAAAACCTTTAATCACATTAACTCAAGCTCTGACTGGCAGGAATTAAGGGGAGTATTTCCTCCGTCTGGAGCACGTGGTATTGGCCAATACTTAAAACAAGTTGCTGGGACCAGATGGAGCAAAGACCAGATCCTTTGCAGCTGACTCCAGCTGCCTTCAGCAGAGCCGGCACCAGGACAGCTGTTTCTATCCTCCTACCCAGAGGGATGACGCCCACCACCCCATGGGGCCAGGGGAGCACGCAGCCCAGTTCCATCGTGTTCTGGCAAGCTGACCAGTGCTCAGCTGCAATGGACCACAAACGGCACACAATGTTTCCCTGCTACAGTGAACTACTGATTAGCATTCAACTGCAAAGCCTAGATTTCCCACTTACAAGGCCTGCATTTAATGAGCTCATTGTCTGAAAATTCAGCTGCAACTCAGCTCTTCCACTTTTCATTTCCCCAAATGCAGTTGTTTCCTTCCTTTTCCCTTCCGAGGAAATGTCCCTGCCCCTGCCCTCAGCTTCTAGGCCACAGGCACCACAGCAGGCTGCCAGCATGGTTCATCCTCCTGCCCTCACAGTCCCACATCTCAGCCCTCCACACAGAGTATCCCTTTACCAGCTGCCAGAAGGGGCACAGGAGCAAGCAGAGCAGAAATCTTGTCCAGACACCTCCCTCCCCGTGCTCAGCTGCCGATGCAAAGCAGCCCACACAACAAAGACCTCCGGCACTCTCAGAAAAATGAACGCCTTGCCACAAGCACACAGCTAGGTCTCCCACAGCAACAGTCCTGATTGGGGCCAGCAACACTCCACAGAGCTGCAAAGTGGAAGCATTCAAGCAAACTCTGTCTCTTGGCCCAGTCTCCAAAATGCTCAAGGCAGCTTTCAGACAGGAGAAAGACCTGACAAGTTACAAACCCTACTGCAGATACCTCTGTAAGCTGAAGCAGCTCTTTGCACCCCATATGGCTCCTTCGTGGCCCTGCCGGACAGCATATTCACCCCTAGACCTGCCCCCCTCCTCAAGGCTGGGAACATTTGTCCCAGGGAACAGAGAGATTTGGGGCGCTGAAAGAAAACATGAGCACAGGCAACAAAGGCACTCACACACAGCCTAAATGCATGAGCTCACAGTGCATAGAGCAGGGCTGGAACATGGCCCTGGTTAAGGCAGAGCACTTCTGCTTACACAAACAGCTCTCCTCATTGCTTAAATTTAGAACTAATGTTCCTGACAGGAAACAAACTCCGTCCCAGGAAGAGAGAAGAAGAAGCCGCACTCAATCTTCACTTGAGTGCACGGGAGGGAACACAAAGCCTGGCCAACAAGACCGCAGTTGGAGCTGCAAAGCTGTGGAGCAGAGCTGCAGGGGCACTCAGCTGCTGAAGGTGGACACACAGTATGCCTGAGAGGCCAAGCGACACGGGCCTGCCCTGGGACACACAGCAGGGCTGCTGCAGCAGCATCACTCCCCTCCCGGCCACACCAAGCACGTAGCAGGACGCTGGAGGTGGCCAAGCAAAGGTCAGCCGTACCTGGAGCCACCAGCAGTCACCAGCAGCACGCAGCCAGGCAGAACTGCATAGCACACCACCCACCCAGTGCTCCTTCCCCTGACACAGGGACACACCGGTTATGCTTCTCCTCGTCCTACATGCTTTCTCCATAAAGTCAGAGCTGACGGGTGCCACCACGAGCACCCAATCACCCCGAGCCCAGGAAAAGGAGCCGAATAGAGGCAACCCCCGGCTGCGAGCCGAGCGTGAGGCAGAACGGCTACTTCCAGCCCTCCTCACACCCCCTCACCCCGCCGACCACGCGGGGACAGCCGAGCCGCGGCTCGGACGGGCAGGAAGGCGGCGCAAGGGGCCCGGCCGAGCCCCAAGAGCTGCTGCCCGCACCCAGCACTCACAGGCGGAACATGCGCTCCATGTCCTTGATCTGCCGGCGGCTGAACTCCTTGAACTCGGTGTAGGGATTGAAGACGGCCGCCCGGCGGGGCTGCGCCGCGCCCTCGTTGATGTCGTGCCGCCGGGCCAGTTTGGCGCTCAGCTCCTCGTCCGCGCTGGCCGTCAGGCAGCTCCGCTCCTCGTCCGCCTCACACGGGGCCACCCCCGCCTCCTCCCCGTCGCCCTCCGCCGCCGCCGCTCCGCTCTCCTCCAGCAGCAGCCGCCGCTGCAGCTTCTGCGCCAGCTCCTCCGAAGCCATGGCCCGACACCAGCACCGCTGCCGCAGGCCGCGCTCACGCTCTGCGCAGGATCGCCTGCCCCGGCCCTGAACTTTATTCCCTCACTTGGCGGCGGCGGGCGGGGCGGGGCGGGGCGGGGCGGTGCTGGAGGAGCGCTCGGTGCGGCCCCACGGGCTGACCCCGCCGTGCCGCCCCGCGCGTGAACCCCGAGCTGGAGCCGCTTGCAGTCAGGTACAGCCCCACCGGCTGCGTGTACGCTCCCCG